>NW_026996641.1:0-1844 GCF_035044405.1 Drosophila montana | reverse complement strand
CAAGATTTCGCGTCGCTGTCGAAGCTCATACAATTAGCGGTCGAGTATGAGGGTATAAAACGGCATCCCCCGGGTTTACGATCTCGATTAGGTAATAACATAGGCACGTATCTAGGCGAGGGGCAAGGACAGGCGACGACAGGATTAAACAACCCGTTCAGGGTAGCTTCATCGCCAGTATTACCGGTGCCAAGGGAAGAGCCCGTTAACCGAATGATCGGCCAAGAAACAGGGGAACAGCCCGGAGACGCCTGAAATGTTTTCGATGCGGTCAGGAGGGGAATTTTAGGAGAGACTGTCCCAACCCGCAAGTAGTCTTTTGTGCGCAATGCGGAACCAGGGGGGTGAGCAGCCAGGAATGCTGTAGACGACCGGCTCAGGAAAACGGACAGAGGCACCATCCGGACCGGGAGCGGATGGAAAGCGATGTCAGAGGAGCCCGGAGGCAGTATATGTTTTGCGAGTCGAGGCGGGTCGTGTCGTCGCGACGATCAGGATCGGTGGAGAGGAGTACGCGGCGCCACTCGATCGTTCATCAGTGGTGACTTCGCGGCGAAGGTAGCGAAGGACGTGGAAATTAGGGAAGTACAAAGGAGGATACGGCTGCCGAACGGGTCAAGGTTAGACGTGGCGCGGATGTTGCACGCGGGATTAAGTTTAGCGGGACGTACAATAAGCGTGCCGCAACTAATCATTACGCCGATGCTAGACCAAGTGATCCTAGGCATGGACTTTCTGCGAGCGATAGGTACGACGATTCGTTGCGGGGACAGTGTTACGCGGAGTCACAATAGACCCACCAATATTATAAATAATCATAAATAATCATAGGATAATTGTCAAACAAATGAAGCTGAAATATGAAATAGAAAACTTATCATTAAGAATAGAAAGGAGTAGATTTATTAGGAATTAAGAAGAGCCAATTATAATGTAAATTTAATCATAAGCAACTCTGACTCCTTAAAACGTTAACAGTAGGAGTAGAAGAGAGCGAATGCTTGCGCGAGAGTTTTCGCCGGAGAGCGAAAAGGGCGAAAAGGGGTCGTGAGCTGCTGCCGCCGATCAGCAGCTTCACTTTTGGGACCGGCGAAGCGTGAGTGTCGGACGTGCATACTTAACGAATGACAGAGTTTAGGGAACGCAAGTTAGCTGCCAGGTTAGGTAGGAACAGCCTAGAATTGACGGTGCCGCAAGTTTAGGAAAGTTAATAAAACAAATAAAAACGGAAGTGAACGTACACAAAATAAAACAGTGTTTGCGTTGTCTGTGTAGCAATTGTGCATTTGAAGGCTTTCGTCTTGCAGCGGAGCGATCCCAGCAGCACCCATCACGCAGGCCAACTCTAACCTAACCGCAGCGGAGAGATCCCGGCGGCTTCCCTTCTCCTTAACAGAACTAGTAACCACTCTGTGGCGGAGTTATCCCGACGGCTCCATACCCCCCTTTTCAGCTTCGCGTCTCGGCAGTTATCACCCCGGCCAAGAAGCTACTTTACAGCCTGCTCCAATTCGCTCTTCGCCGCCATCGAGTCGAGCTGAGATCAAAAAAAGCATTACATCATTCAATCAGATTATCGGTCGTGAGTACTCTCTTTCAAACATTGAAAAGTTTAAGCATCTGCTGAATTGTTTGGCATTCCAAGTGACTCGGGAAAACTATCCCAAGGCTCTTGCTCGTTTAAGTGAACGTTATGACAATCCTACACTAACATTTTTCGGAAATCAGCTGCGCAGTCTGCTGAACAATGCGTCAGCCTGCATTCATCATTATCGTCATTGGGTACCGGATCAGATATTGCCCAAGCCATGTTGATATTCATCGTCATCGGAAAATGTGACCAA
>NW_026996640.1:0-1273 GCF_035044405.1 Drosophila montana | reverse complement strand
AAATGTCCTCAACAACTTCTGCTGCAACGCACTCGCATATGAATCAATCGCCAGGCGGTCAAATCATTCTTGCTACTGCAAAGGTACTAGTACGAGATTCATCAGGGGCGTATAAACTAGGCAGAGCATTGCTTGACTCATGTTCCCAAGTCAATTTCATGACGGATCAATTCGTTCAACGGCTGCATCCACGCCGTGATAAGCATTAGTTCGAAATCCGCAGTATAGGGGAGTCCTAGAGTAAAATTAACAACTGTACAACTACTGGAATTAAATCTCGTTTGTCACCATTTGATGTAATACTACAATTCTGCATAACGTCTTACATTGCTTACCAGCCGGATTCGGAAATCGACACGTCAGATTGGAGGTAGCCCGCGAATACGCCACTTGCGGACGAAACTGTCCACAGGTCAGGTCGGATTGATATCATTCTCGGTACAGAGGCATTTTTCGAATGGCTGGCTGATCAAGCTCGGAGACAATTTGCCAGTCCTTCAGAAAACGTAGCTTGGATGGGTTGTGTCTGGCAAGTATCGCCATCAGTCGGCTAAGCAGTCATTAACGTGCTTGCTTTCTGTGGAGGAGTCAATCGATAAAAATCTTCAATTACTGTGGAGCATTGATGCTATACAAAACTCTCCAAACTCAATCAATCCGGAACATCAGCTCTGTGAAGATATGTATTCAAGGACAACACAGATGAATAACGGCAGAATTGTTGTACGTCTACCTTTCAAGGGAGATCCAACGTGCCTTCGGAATTCAAGCGATGTTGCACATCGTCGTTTTTTATCGCTCGAGAGGCGCCTCAGTTAGCAGCCTACTGTTCAATAGCAATATGTAACTTTCATGAAAGAATATGAGGATCTCGGCCTTATGACTTTAGTGACGAATCCGAGATTATGAGCCACTTTTTTACAAAGCTCACCAGCAGTGCATCAACGAGGTTACGAGTCGTGTTTGACGCCTCGTGCACTACATTGTTGAATGATTTGATTCTCGTTGGCCCAACACTCCAAGAAGATCTGTGTATACTTCTCCTTCGTTTTCGATTGGTACGTTACGCCATCACAGCGGACATTTCGAAAATGTATAGACAAGTTTTAGTCAGCCCACTGGATCGGAAATTTCAATATATATTTGGGAGAACATCCTCTGATGCTGATTTGCAGACCTTTGAGCTAAATACAGTGACGTATGGAACGGACTCGACTCCATACGTAGCAGTTCGCAGTTTGCAATATCTAGCAGATCTGCATGTGAACGAGTT
>NW_026996639.1:0-4089 GCF_035044405.1 Drosophila montana | reverse complement strand
TTGATGATCTGCTTTGCGGAGCAAACGAGTTTCAGAACCTTAAGCACGAGGTCACCGAGATACTTAGCTGAAGACACTTCCCATTGGTTAAGTGGCACTCAATCATCCTGCCGACAGAGACGATGAATCGGTAAAAGATTTAAACTTGGATGAAAACGCTGTCACTAGCGCACTTGGCGTAGCTTGAGATCAGCGTTGTGATGTGCTACTACACCACAAAGAGGACCATTCTCGCGACTGCGTCTTCTCTGTTCGTTCCATTAGGATTGCTGGCACCAATCATGATCGTCTCGAAAATCATCATACAGGAGCTATGGCTACTAAAACTCGCCTGGAATGAATCTGAGAAATTGCGTAACGTCTCTCAAGGAATTGTCGGCGATTTCAGTACCCCGTTTTTGCTCACAGACATACAACTGAACGCTTTCTATGCGTGTATGTTCGTTCCACGGACTCGTATGGCAATGACCATGTTCAGCTTTTGACTGCAAAATCACGGGTGGCTTAGCATTCACTAAACTTTTATATCATCCACTTGAGATTAAATTTGTTGGGATATTGAGTGTTGAAATAATAAGTGAAATCTGGTTTCACAATACTGTGTTGTAAATAATAATTTAACAACACTGAAATGCACACAAACACTCAATCATACAAAAGTTACAGTGACCAAGAAGGCTTTTGTTATTTCCAAGACTTTAGTCTTGATTGCTAAAAGCATTTAGTCTCACTCTTGGTGCAGCCTCTGAACAAACAAGCTGACGCGCTCAGTAATCCGAATAATAAATATTAAAACGATCATAAAATAAAATAAAACTAAGTGTTATTATTTAATTCTGTGTGATTGGAAAGCAATAACAAAATAAAAGACAATCGTGCACAATTAAATAAATAAAAAAAAATAAAATAAAAATTTGAAAAAAAAAAGGATTATTTGGCAAGTAAAAGCAAAATTTAAAAAATAAAGCAAAAAAAAAAGATAAAATTAAAGTACAAGTTTTC
Organism: Drosophila montana; assembly: GCF_035044405.1. Lineage (NCBI taxonomy): Eukaryota > Metazoa > Arthropoda > Insecta > Diptera > Drosophilidae > Drosophila > Drosophila montana. The sequence continues at coordinate 3,087 of NW_026996639.1, read as the reverse complement.
CGACAACCTTTTGGCCTTTTTGAAAAACGTTTATATGCGCGTGTGTATACCGCAACGCGTAATAATCATAAAACTCCTTTGTAGGCTTACAGTGCCCCTCAAGAGGACAAATCTTCGCCGTGCATAAATAATTGAAAACAGCAAATGAGAATTCTACGGGACAACGTTTTAAGAAAATAAAAGAAGAACAATGCAAAGGGATAGCAAATTCAAAAATATTTCCCCTCTTAATGGAGTGAAATATTCGATATAGTAATTTCGCATAAAGGATCTTTTTACTCAGATAGATATTTTATATGTTATTGATAAAGAGAATCCAGAGAGATAGACGATAATTGGGCTAAGGCAGAGAGAAAGGCAACAAATATCATAATTGAATTTCTTAGCGATTCATTTCTGTCATTTGCTGATAATAATAATTCTGCAAAGCAAATTTCAGAAAAGTTAGTTATTAACATGTAAATTATATGGCGACACTCCACTTATAAGTCATTTTTATAGATTTGACGAGTTGATGAATGAGTTAATAGCATCAGGAGCTAAAATTGAGGAGGTGGATTAAGAATCTCACATACTTTGAACTTTACCTTCTACTTATGATGAAGTGGTAACTGCCATTCAAACTTTTTCAATTGAAAACTAGACCCTGGGAAACTTAAGAATGCTAGTAAGGATACGAGCAGTAAAATTTTGCAAGCTGTAGCTCCAAATGGCATAAAGGACAATAAAACAATTCCATTTCATTTTAAATCAAAATTTAAGCGCAGGTAGATAAACAATTTTAAACCAATATTCAATGCTATTTTTGCGGCAAAAAGGGACACTTTAAAAAGGATTGTTTGCAATTTTAAAAGAAGTTTGCAAAACAACGAAAAAATAATCAAGCGCAAGTAGCAACTGCACAACCCAGTGGAGGTTTTGCATTAATGTTAAGGCAGGGTACAGGGTATAAATTATAAAGACGAAAGTAACGTTTCATTCATATTGGATTTTGGAGCCTCATACCATATGTTTGTGTTTGTGGATTACATTATCCTGAAAACACCAATTGAGATTGCTATTGCAAAACTAAGAGTCCATTTATGCTACCGCTAAGGGCTAAGGGCACTGTAAAACTAAAGAAAATATGATAATATTACATTGGAAAATGTGTTATTTTGCAAAGACATCCCAAGCAATTTGCTGTCGGTACCTGAGTTTAACTCAACTGGTGTAAGAGTCTCTAAGAGCGGACAAAGCGTTTTGGAAGGTAAGTCTGTAACAAATGTTCCTGTGGTCAAATTCAAGATAAACCATAGAGCATTTGCAACTGAATCAAAAATATATGAAAAGTATCGCTTGTGGCATGAGATTGGGACACATTAGCAGTGGGAAGTTTTTAGAAATTGTACGAAATAATATGTTTGAAGATGTAGAAATTTTAAAAGATGTGCAACTGAATAACGAGTTATATGAGGCTTGTTGTAAAGGCTGTAAATCTCTACATTGATAATGGAAGAGAATATTTGTCTGACATGGTGAAAAGGCATAGGCTACCATTTAACAGTTCCCCATACACCACAACTAAATGGACTATCCGAACGCAATGACTAGTTCGGTAAATTGTGTAAATGTTTTTGGAGTGAAACTGTTTTAACAGCAACCTATTTAATTAATAGAACTCCAAATAGGGCCTTCCGGGATAAGAAAACTCCATTTGAACCAATTATTTATAAGTTGTGGGGTATGGGTACTAAAGTTTGTGGTAGCGAGAAATGTTGTTGTTGATGAGAATACTAGGACTGTTGTGAATGACCCAAAATTCCAGAATGAGAGTATGGAACAGGTAGGAAATATATAGAATGATAATCTGGATAAAATGGTCAATGGATTTCAAACAAAGATTGAAAAAGAGTCACATATCCGGAATGAGAGTACAGAAGATAAATCTGATAGTAAAATATCAGATAAACAGCCTAGTGGTACATCAACTGAAAACGCCAGTCCAACTGAATGGGGTTGGTGTAAAATTGCCAGAATCTGAAAGGTTACAGGCTTCATATATATCTTTAAACAGTTACTTAGTGAATGCGCACATTTTTGTTATAGTATTCCAGTTTGATTCCATATTGAAATTAAGAATATAAGTGACCGAGCTAAATGGGACGAAACCATTAAAGAAGAATAAGATTCTCATTAATTTTAATAAAACCCATGGGGTAAAAACATAGTTGATTGCAAGTAAGTTTTTACTATTAAATATAAAGCCAGACTAGTAGCTTGAGGATTGGTGTAAAATTGCCAGAATCTGAAATGTTACAGGCTTCATATAGATCTTTAAACAGTTACTTAGTGAATGCGCACATTTTTGTTATAGTATTCCAGTTACATATATTGAAATTATAGAATAGAAGTGAGCGAGCTAAATGGGACGAAATCATTAAAAAAGAATTAGATTCTCATTAATATTAATAAAACATGGACTTTGTTAGAGCACCATTGGGGTAAAAACATAGTTGATTGGAAGTGGGTTTTTACTATTAAATATAAAGCCAGACTAGTAGCTCGAGGATTCACACAGGAGTATCTTATAGGCTACGTTGAGACATTTGACCCAGTTGCAAGAATATCTAGCTTTAGATTTATTTTATCAATCGCATAACAGTTTAATTTAAAGGGCACCATATGGATGTACAGCTGCATTCCTAAATAGTAGTTTGAAAGAGGAAATCTGAGTATTCCTGAAGGTTTATCACATGCGAGCTATAAAAATCTCAAGTTAAATAAGTCAATTAATGGATTTGAGGTTTTTGAAAAAGCTTTAAAAGGGCTGTGTTAATTAAGCTGTAGATCGATACATCTATCTTCTTGATAAAGGGCATATAATGAAAGATATTTATTAGAAAGACATGATAGTCAGTCATTATATATTAGTAATATTCTAGAAAAGTTTAATATGGAAGAATGTAATTCAGTTAGTACACCACTTCCAAGTAAGCAATTATATTGCTTTGAATTCTGGTATTCAATGTAGGGCGCCATGTGGAAATATATTGAGCAGATGTACAAGAAAAATTAATCAAGAGTTATGGCAATGTCTTAAAAGAG
>NW_026996638.1:0-2140 GCF_035044405.1 Drosophila montana | reverse complement strand
TAAACATCGGACCATGCCTTGATCAACATCGGACCATTATATTTATTTATTTATTTTTTTAATAGTCGACAAGACAAGTGTCATCATAATTATTCAATACATACATGAGAGAACTAAATCCTAAAAGCCTAGTCGAAATACCCAATTTCTAATAGCATCACCGACCGATGGAGGTGTTTTATTTGCCCGTCCCGCCGCTATGCCTCTTTTCACAGCTAATTTTATCAGTGACGCTATTAGAGCCTACAGCTAAGAAGAAGGGTGTTAGAAGAGAAAATAGTGTTCTTAAGTAAAATTAAAAATAATCTTAATTTACTATATTATTTAAGAAAATACAATATATAAGGAAAAGGAAAGAAAGGAGGTATTAATAAAGTAAATAAATTTAAACTATTATAGATATATAGACCGTTAGGCAGATAGGAAAATTTATTTATTTATGGGGGAAATTTATAGTCTTTCTGGCAAGCTATGCTCCTGCTCATAGCTGGGAATTGAGTTCCCAAAGGTATCATGAAAGCAATGATTTTAGAGAAAACGTAATGCAAACTATTGTAATTTTTACATTCACGCGGAAAGGATTGTGCATAGCATAGTCTGTTGTGCACGTTGGTAGGAACAAGGGGCGATAATTCCTGGTAGGTCTAGAAAGAACAGAGAATTAAAGACTCCCTAACAGTAAAGAAGAATCTATATCGTCAACAATCAACTTATGTAGAAAGACAACACCGAGAATTGTCCTACGTTTGTTGAACGACGGAAGGCTAAGAAGAAGAAGCCTGCTAGAGTATGGATGGATGGCAACCGAAGATTGGGGTCCCAATTTAAACCTCATTAGGCAAAAAGCCGAAATTGCTTCTGAACAGATTCAATACGATCCTGGCTATTGTTATACTGCGTAGACCAGATGCAAGAGCAGTATTCAAGGATAGGGTGAACAAGACAGATTTACAGAATGATAATAAAATGTATTTATATAATGATAATAAAATGGGAATTTGATAGGATTATTTAGATAGAGGCCACAGAGTGGGTTTTCGTATGGAGTATAAGATCGTATCGGCGAGCATGGATATATTTACGTTATTTATATCTAAAGTACTTAACCATAGTTGTGTACGTGCGTCTTAGTGTACAACGAAAAGCACTTCAAGCACTTGAAGCGAACAGACGTGTTTTTTTTTGTGCTCTCCGTTATGTTTTTTGATTTAATAAAACACCGGCGTTTTAATTATTTATATTTTTTATATTTCTACTATTCTGTTCGCCGTCTCGGTTTATTTTTTTTTATTTATCGCGAGTGCATGCTTGAGGCTTGTGCATTTTTGTTATTTAAATATTGTTTCTTTTAAACTTATGTTCTTGTGTATTTTTGTTTGTGCGCTTGCTTTATTAGCTCTGTGGGTAAGCTTCTTGTTGTTGTTTGTTGTTTATGTTTAACTGCACATCGCCTCTCTGGTGTGCAACATTTCGTGAGCAAGCAAGCAGTCTATAAATAGACTACTCAAGCACTCTCGCGCTCTCTCACCTTTTTTCAACTTGCGCTTTGATCTTTTTCTACTTTCTGCCGCTTGTTGGTGCTCCATACGCTATTAATCTAATCTAAATAACTCTCTTTTTACATTTGGCTGCGTTCCTACAGTAGAGACCCATACAAATGGACCATAAATTTGTCTGCTTTAAAAAACTTGCCAAATGCCAATTACGGCAAGTCAATCCAGCATACCTTGTTGGCTGTGTGATAATGTCGTGCATTCTAAATGTGCGGGTTACACTGGTCTTGCGGGGAATGCTGTTGCCAAACGAAATGGGTTGCACTATAGTTGCGAGTCGCAACACGAGTGTGTAGGGAGATTGATGGTGAAATGCGGGCGTTTATGCGTCAGACCAGGATTGGCTTTAGGGGTCTGATTGTTGGTTTTCGTAAACTTAACAATCAGCTCATAGCCCTGGACACCCAATTTAATAGCCTTAAACTGATAGATGAGTCTCCGGGGCCTAAAAAGCCCACTTCTTGTGATTTGCCGTTGCCTAATACCTTTCATATTGCGTCCTTTAAAATAAGTGTTCCGCCAGAAATATTTACTGATATTTGTTGTAAAGAGTTTTGGCCGGAAAACTTAATAGTAAAAGAATATAA
>NW_026996637.1:0-3327 GCF_035044405.1 Drosophila montana | reverse complement strand
GTTAAAAGTGTCAAAGTGTTAATACTTAAAGAAACTATAACTAGATATGTTGATTCTGATTGAGCCGGAAGTAAGTCTGATAGAAAAAGTACAACTGGATATATAATGTGTTAGACCACAAATAAACAGAACTCAGTAGCTGCTTTTTCTACTGAAGCGGAATATATATGGCTTTGTTTAAAGCAGTTAGAAAAGCTCTATGGCTAAGATCGTTAATATCTAGTTTACAATTGTAATTAAGTAGGACAATAAAAATACTAGACTAATAAAGTTTGCATTAGTAAAGCCAATAATCCCACATGCCACAAGAGTTTAAAACATATTGATCTAAATTTCTCAAATGAGAAAATCTAAAATAAACTAATCACTCTTGAGTATATTTCTACAGAGAACCAAGTGGCCGATATCCTGACAAAGCCGTTGTCTGCTACCAGATTTGTGACCTTCAGAAACGAATTGGGTCTCACAAACTAATTTTTTTTGCAATAAAATAAATTTGTTTTAATTTCGTAAAGTTATTATTAAGTCATGATCCGATTAATTTTTTTCATGGGTTTCCCTTAGTCCTAGAACTAATTTTGAAAAAGAAACTATTTCTAGAATAATCTGGATCATTAATATTGTTCCCAGAAGGCGCAACTTGTTCTAGAAGAAACTGCATTGTAACATTAACAATTATAATTAAATAAGGTCAATGTATCTTTTGAGGAGGTGTGTTGGAATATTGAGTGTTGAAATAATAAGTGAAATCTGATTTCACAACACTGAGTTGTAAATAATAATTAAACAACACTGAAATGCCCACAAACACTCAATCATACAAAAGAGACAGCTTTTGTTATTTTAAAGACTTTAGTCTTGATACTGAATTGCTAAAAGCATTTAGTCTCACTCTTGATCCAAATAATAAATATCAAAACGAACATAAAATAAAACTAAGTGTCATTATTTAATTTTGTGTGATTGAAAGGCAATATTCCAATAAGATTCTTAAAAGGTCAAAAAACGCTTTTGATCCAACAATAATAAAATGATCGTTTCTGAATTGAACGACGCTTCATTATCCCAGTAAATGGTTTTTGTTTTCTGTTACGTCTGTTATTGCGCGAGATGCAATTGGCTGTACAAGGCAAATTTTTAAAATTTGTCGATGCAAGTTAGGAATAACTTTTGGTCGGTAGAGAAGATGTCGATATGTAACATTCAGCCGGCATATGAAGGTATTGGTGTCATCCCGAGCTTTTGCTTTTTTGTGTGACGATAATATTTGGCTACCATACACACCTAGCAATTCAAAACGACCGAGTTGGCTAACTTAGTCATTTTTGAAAAAAGTAATCACGAAGGATTTGTTTTACATTTTCCTGTGCTGCTCTGTGTGCACGATTGTGTTCGGTGTTGATTATCTTCACCTGTTCGTCTTTGTTGATGATGTCTAACACCCTGTTTTTGCAGTTCCAAAATTTAGTCGTTGGGAGTAGTGATATCAACTAGTGTTGAAAAACGGCCAAAGTTGGGAAGTTACAATGGAACGTGTTTACTACGATTCACTACAAGTTTTAGTATATCTATTAGATCGCTCTTGCTTGCAAAGTGAGTCACGTGGCGGGTATTATTGCCAAACATAATCAATCTTTGATGAACTGATAGCATGCCTCTTCTAGTATCACTGGATTCCTAAAACAATTTAAAGGCTTTTCAGTTGTTTCGATCGTGTATGTCAGGGAAAGTTCACTATGAATGGTGGCTGCGTCTGATTGCGGCTTGTCTTGTAGGGTATTGATATTCTGCCGGGATAGGGCGTCTGCCACGAAGTTTTCTTACCCCGGGCTTTAATGGATACTGTCTTTATGCTCTTTAATAAAAGCTTTCCACCTTTAAATTTTTGCTTTGGTATTTTATTCAGTCACCGCGAATGTGAGCGAATGATGGTCTGTGAAGATAAGTAATTCTTAGGTACCATACAGATAATTCTGCAGTTTACCTAGGGCCCATACAATGGCCAAGAGCTCCCTTTCTTTGGAAGTAAACTGTTTTAATGTCCGAGACATCATGACGATTGGTCGTCCCCCTTGAGATAGTACTGCGGTGAGTGATATAGGACTCACCGAAGCGTCAGCGGTCAGGCGTGACATCGGTACCGATATTTTTTTAGACAATTGCTTGCTTATTGTGCCGTTTTCACCCTTTAGAATGCTTGTTAAAGGTATCGCTTTGGACGCGAAGTCATTGACGAATACCCTTTCATAACTAGCCAGGCCTAGAAAAGATGTCAGATCATATAAATGATCATACAAATTACAATGAAACCTGAATATTCAACACTTTTTAAAGAATTTCGTTTTTTCTTTAGACACTCTTATGTTAGCGTCGCAAAGGCGCTGAAGTACTACGTCTATGTGTCGGACGTGGTCGGCCTCATTTTCAGAGAATATTATTAAGTCGTCAACGTAGACGTAACATATTTTGCCAATTTGTTCTCTAAGAACATCGTCAACTGCCCTTTGGAAAATGCTTCCCGCATTCTTTAAACCGAAAGGCAGTCGACAGAATTCATATTTACCGCCGTTTACTGAAAAGGAAGTTATCTCACGATCTTTTTCTGCCAAATAAATCTTGTGGTATCCCGATTTAAAATCTAGCGTTGTGACAAATTTTGCGTTTCCAAGATTCGCTAGAATCATTGGAATATTTGGCATCGGGTAGCGGTCGACAATGGCTCGTTCGTTTAACTTCTTGTAGTCAATAGCAAGCCGTTTGTTCTTATTGCCGCTGGCATCTAGGCCTTTATCATCAACAACCCACGCTGGGCTGTTGTATGCAGATCTTGATGGGCTTATGATGCCATCTTTAAGCAACTGTGAAACTTCTTTATTAACGGAACCTGTGGGGTACGGGTACAGCTTTGAATATTCCGGATCATTGTCCTCAGTACGAATTGTGGCAATAACTGAGGTGTTAAAGGGGAGTGCCTCGTTAGAGGTCTAAAATGCCTTTATCCTCTTCAGTATAATTTTTTTGAATTCGCCCCTTACGACATCAGGGACTATGTAAAGAAGCTACTGGCCGGGGTATAACTCTCAGTCTTACCAGGTCTAGCGAGTTACAAGATATTAATAATTTCGCTGGGAGAGAGGGCTTAAGGGGGAGGGGGATGAGTATCCTGACCAAACCAAGCCTAGCTCTATTTCTGCACGCCTACACCATCGGGCCGTGGCCTCGCACCAACTACACTAGCGGGCTATGGCCTCGTACCAACTACACTATCCAAACACTCTATCGGGCCGTGGCCTCGTACCACTACTCTATCGGGCCGTGGCCTCGTAC
>NW_026996636.1:0-1679 GCF_035044405.1 Drosophila montana | reverse complement strand
GTCGCTGTTTCCCTCTCTTCCTGTTTAGGGGTTCCGTCGGTCCCTTTATTATTTCTCTCCCTTTTTTTCTTTGATCAGTTGGTGTCTTTGTCACTTTTACGCCGATCTTACTCAGCCACTTTTGTTCCTTTTAGTTTTCCTTTTATTTCTTCCACCGAACAAAAAATAAAAAAATTCAAAATTTGTTCCTTGTTTATTAAAACAAAAAACTCAACAAAATGTACTTAAATTTTCCTTTTCACTTTTTCACTTTTAGGCCGTTCCTCACTTGGTCGCTGCCTGCGTCTTTATTGTTTTCCTTGGTTTATTCTTGTGAATTTAATTGTTTGTTTTATTTCTTTTATTTATTTTTGTTTAATTAATTTCATTTATACAAATTTTATTTTTATGCACTTATTTTTATTTATCTTTGGCCACTTCACAAAAATAAAAAAAAAATAATTCACTTTCACTTCACTTCGTTCGCATTCGATCTTAAAATGCGACCATCTTCACTGCCCTCGACAACTGTACTGACGAATTCAACTTCTCACCGCGCGTGAGTTGAATTCGTCCCACTGTACAGCCGCTGCCGCGACGCCTTAACGGCCTTCGACGCCGACGTCGACTGCGCCGCGCGTTTGTGCACCCGTGTGCGAGCGTGATCTCGACGTCGCCCGTCTGGCGCGCGCACGCTGTACTTTTACGACCGACCGTTATGTTTTCGTCTCTTTGCTTTGCGTGCTAGATTCTGCAAGCATTTTCGTCGCTAAAATGCTGCACGTGTTCATTTTTCTGCCTCTGCCTAACACAGGGTATAAAAATGTTCGCTGGGGTATACTGGACTACTTAATACCCTATTTTTATATTTCACACATAAATTATATTCTCATTCTCCTGATCTCCGCTAGGGTACTTTCCCTCTAGGGTATACCCGACTAAAAATACCCCTTTAAAAAAAACCTTTTTTGAAAATACCTTTTTGGGCATGCTTGCGGGCTTTAATCCGCCGACATGCCACGCCCCCCTAAACGCCTCTGGTCCCTGCTCGGGCGCAACTTGTAAAGAAGCTACTGGCCGGGGTATAACTCTCAGTCTTACCAGGTCTAGCGAGTTACAAGATATTTATAATTTCGCTGGGAGAGAGGGCTTAAGGGGGAGGGGGGTGAGTATCCTGACCAAACCAAGCCTAGCTCTATCTCTGCACGCCTACACCATCGGGCCGTGGCCTCGCACCAACTACACTAGCGGGCCGTGGCCTCGCACCCACTACACTAGCGGGCCGTGGCCTCGCACCAACTACACTAGCGGGCCGTGGCCTCGCGCCAACTCCACTACCCAAACACTCTATCGGGCCGTGGCCTCGTACCACTACTCTATCGGGCCGTGGCCTCGTACCAACTACACTATCCAAACACTCTATCGGGCCGTGGCCTCGTACCAACTACTCTCATCGGGCCGTGGCCTCGTACCACTACTCTATCGGCCGTGGCCTCGTACCAACTACACTATCCAAACACCAACCAGTAATGCCCGCCCCGGGGCCACAATCCCGTACCACATGCTCCTACTCTAGGTTAGGTCGAACACCGGTTGACTCCGATGTTAAGGTAAGCCGGGTTACCAGAAAACAAAGAATCATCCAGTTTCTTCTCGATAATTATAACATATGCACTTTATTCACTTCTTGCTTATTACTA
>NW_026996635.1:0-35650 GCF_035044405.1 Drosophila montana | reverse complement strand
CTATAGTAACTCACGAGCTAAACCCTGCCGCACTGTTTTCTGGAGCCCTAGCGCTCCGCTATACACTCTGTGATCTTTCTCGTCTCACGATGCACGTCTACTCACCCTTAGCGTTCGTTCCAAAAAGTCCCGGCACGCTCGCCAGCGAACCGTGCGCATGCCTCGGTCACTCAACTTCGCCGCGAGCTTTCGCAACTTCACCTCGGAGCTTTCGCTCTTCGCCGCCGAACTGAAGTTGCGCTCTCGAACACGGTGTTGAGCAACCGATCAACAACGCACGGTTGCTGCGGCGGCCGGCGGTTAAATTCAAATTTAAATTATGCCCTTGCTGGCTACGTGGCTCCTTGCCCTTAATTATACACTTCAATACTTTGGCATCTTGTGTTAACCATTCTTATAACTAATACAATGCTTATATACTATACAATACTTGCATCCTATAACTACAATTATGAACTGTGGGGTGGCTACCACAGTGGCCGCCTCACAACTACTATATCATCGACTCGTGTAAAGTTACCGTTGTCGCAGGAGCGGTGTCTCAATTTTTCTGACTTGATTGACCTTATGGACCACCCTCCCCTTAATTAGTATAGACGTTCCTGGGTCTGCTTGTATGTTCCCTTTAGAACATAACGGGGATAACTTATTTCCAATCTTATGTTATTATACCCTGAACCCATTGAAAATGGGTGAAAAGGGTATAATGGTTTTGTGCAAATGTATGTAACAGGCAGAAGGAAGCATCTCCGACCCCATAAAGTATATTTATTCGTGATCAGCATCAATAGACGAGTCGATCTGACATTTTAGCTGTAGGTCCTCCTAGTTCCCGCGCAGATCGAGTTTGTTTCCGATATTCGATAACTTGCCCCGATATCGAAATCATGTTTTTTGAGCAGTTTTGGTAAATAATAAGAGCTAGGGTCATCAAATATGACATGTAACTTCTAGAATAGTATATATATATCAAGTATCTTTCATTTTATAGCTATCGCCACCACCACTAAGCTATAAATCATGTTAGTAAACCAACTTGTATTGCCTACCTATTTAAGCCACAATTTAATACACGAATATTTCATAGTTTTATACAATAAGATCTTCTGCTGAATTTCATCAAGATCGGTTAAGAAACACAAAAGTTATATGCGCACGTGTTAGCGGCAGCTAGCGCAAATTCCAAGAATTGTTGTATAGATGTGCACACACATTCATGCGCGTCTGCTTTGAATTCTATCAACAGCATTGCAACTGCGATTGTATAGTTTTCTGTGCTGCTATTTGAATTCGTTTTTTCTCATTAAGACTTAATTGTTGGTGTGGCTATTGAGTAGAAGCGGCGGAAAGTAACACCATCACTTACGAGCTCGAACCCTATTGCGGCAGGTATGCGGCAAGTAATGCGAACAGTTGCGAGACGAACCCTGCCAAATGAACTTTTTTTTTTAAATTTTTTTTTATTACTACTTAAGCCGACGAGCGCGTAAACGCGACGGAATAGGAAGGTTCAGAGTATCCCCTAGTCGGGAGCTCCCAACTAGACCTCTTACTTGTTTTAAGATATACCTTTTCACCTACGTCGAACACCCTGTATTGTCTATCTGGGTTACATCTGGTAAGTTGGTCTTGATAGGCTTTATTATCTTGGCTTTTATTGTTTGTCGGAACTCGTTGCGTGAATTACATCGAGTGGCCTTTGCCCTGTGACTGCATGAATGGTTTTATTATATTCTATTGTTGCTCGAGCTATTGTTTGGACTTTTTTGTCAGTTTTGAAGCAGCTAGCTATCTCTAACGTAATACGGAATCGCTCTACTTGCACATTTGAGCATTCGTTCCTACATATCAGTTGATAAAACTGATTGGAATACTTGTGACTACAATATTTTGTTTATTGTTTCAATACAACACCTTCCACAACGCACAACTACTGCCCATATGAACTAACTTTTAGCAAAAGCCGAAACATTAACAAGTCATTTAATAGTGTTAATGCAGAGGATTATGCTAAAGAATCAAAATATAGATTGGAAATAGCATATAAAAGAGCTAGAATAATGCTTGAACAAAACAAGCAAAAGAATAAACTTATATACGATAGTAAAGTAAAGAATATAGAATTAAACATAGGAGATAACGTACTGTTAAGAAATGAAACAGGGCATAAGTTGGATCCAGAATATATAGGACCATTTAAGGTCATAGAAATAGAACCTAACGATAACAAAGTTATAAAGAAAAATAAGAACAAAAAACAAACAGTACATAAGGATAGGTTAAAATTGTTTAATGAGTATATTATAGTTATATTATATTTATATATATAGTTATATTCATTATATATTATGTAAAGTAGTAACTTGGCCGGGGCGGTAAAACTCAATCTTACCAGGTTCACTCAACAAGAAATTTGTAGTTTGCCGACACGTAAAGCTGAAAAGGGGGGTTTAGAGAATTGTCGGGAAGACTCCGCCACAGAGGGATTTATATCTTTGGGTGTTGCTGGGATCACTACGCCGCAGAATAAAAAGCCTACAAAACACACACAATCCCTATACGGTCTATTCAGCCAACTTGTACAAAATAATGTGATCACCGAAGCACTTTGTGTGTTATAATTCGCACTTCATTTCTATTCAACTTTCCCTGCTGCACCGTCACTTGTTATCTCCTTCTCTATACTCCTAACCTAGCGGCTACCTCTCGTTTTCCCTAACTCTTATTGTTCGTCGTCACACGCGCATTTTTGATACTTACTCTTGCTGAAATCCAAGTGATGTTGCTGATCAGCTTCAGCAGCTCACGACCGAAAATTTTCTGTGTCTACGATTCGCTGTCTTCTACTCCTAACGACGTTAACAGTCAGAGTTGCAAGTGATCCGATTTCTTTGCAATCGGCCTCTCTTAATTTAATGCACGTAACGATAAGTAATTTTATTCAGATTTTGTTATACTCCATTGTTTGCTCTTAACCTATGATTACTGTGTGTTTTTATTTTATAATATTGATGGGTCAATTGTGACTCCGCTTTGCCGCGAATCCGTCGGCAGCCTTCGATAGCTGATGCTGGCTACGTCACACATGCTTATTGATGTTTGGTCGCCATTCTATTCGACGCAAGTTGTAGTGCTTCGCCTGATCCTGGGAAGCACGCTGCAGGTTGTGACGGACGATGTTGAACCCCTCTCTCAACCGACCGGCCTTTTCCCCTGGCGTTTGCTGAATAGTGGCGGGTCCGGGCGTAACCTCGTCATATAAGGCAGCGGGGTTCGCGACCAGCCACGCTAGTGCTCACCGCAAACGCTTTTTCGGGTAGCATCTCGTCCCACGAGCTCTGATGTTCTTCGATGAACTGGGCGATCATTGTCTTGACCGTCCGGTTCGTCTGCTCGGTGGGGTTTTCCTGAGGGCAATACGGTGCCGTGTATTGCACCTCTACGCCGATCGACATCAGGAAAGCCTTAAATGTCCGACTTGTAAACTGCAATCCGATGTCGCATACAAACTTCCGAGGGACTCCAAATCGACATAGTATCCGTTCCCGGAACGCCCTCTGCAAGTGTTCCGCCGTCGCTCTCCTTAAAGGGACCAGTTCCACCCACTTGCTGAATGCATCGTGAAATACCAGCAACATAGTGTTCTCATGCTTCGAGCGTGGTAGGGGGGCCACGAAGTCGGCGCATAGGATGAACCACGGTTCCGTAACCTCGCGCATCAACATTCGTCCTGCCGGCCTCACCTGTTCCACCTTACATTTTTAGCACACCTCGCAGCAAATCACATGTCGTGCGGCGTCCCGGAACATTCCTGGCCAGTAGTACCTTTGCGCTAGCCGAGATATCGTCTTCCTCACACTCTTGCAAGACTCTCTGCCTCTGATTGCCGACGACACATAATTTCCACGGTACGTAGTCCTCGTCGTCGGCTCGGTGTCCTAGGTGGCGGTAGATTTGGCCGTTCTCGACAGCCTAGTCCGGGTACTGTCTCTAGTGGGTGTCGTGATAGTGCGTCAGTTACTACGTTCAACCTCCCTCGCCTGTACTGCACGTCAAACTGGAACTACTGTAATTCTAAGGCCCATCGAGCGATTCTTCCAGATGGACTCTCTATTGAATTGAGCTATTTGAGTGCCATGTGGTCTGTAATGACGTCGAACCTATAACTCTACAAAAAGCACCTCAACTTGCGGATAGACCAAACTATGGCCAGACATTCTTTCTCCGTAGCTAAATAGTTGATCTCCTCCTTCAGGAGCTTCCTACTGGCGGCAAGGCCGTGATCGCTCGCGTCCGTTTGCGGCACGAATTTCTCACTGAAATCTGGGCAGGCGAGGAGCGGCGCGGTCGTGAGCCGCTCCTTGAGTTGCTCCAATGCAATCTGCTGATCTACGCCCCACGACCATGCCTTCCCCATTGTCAGGAGAGTGGTCATCGGCTGCACCACCGACTCAAAACTAGGAACGAAGCGTCGATACCACGAGGCCATCCCCAGGCACTGTCGCAACTCTTTACAATTCGATGGGGCTGTCGGTCGTTGAATTGCGAGCATCTTTGAGGGGTCTGTACGGATTGCTTCGCCACTCACCACGTGCCCCAAGTACACCAGCTCCTTCCGGAAGAATCGAACCTCATCAAGATTAGCCACGTGCTGCTCCTGGGTCGCACATATGACAATGATGTCATCCAGATAGGCGAAAGCGTGGGGCTCCATTTCCGGGCCTATCACTAAATCCAATGCTCTCTGGAACGTGGTGCCCGCCAAGCAGACCGAAGGGCATCACTGCCGCGGTATACTGCCTGCTACCTTCTTTCATGGGTATCTGCCAATATCCTTGCTTCAGATCCAGCGTCGATATGTAGCGCGCGTGCCGTAGGCGCTCTAATATGTAATTTATCCGGGGTACTGGGTATGCGTCCGGGATCGAATGTTCATTGAGCTGCATATAATCGATGCACATTCGCCAATCCCCTGTCTTCTTTTTCACCAGCACAATCGGCGCACTGTACGGGATTCGGGACGGCTCGATGGCTCCCGTCCGGAGCAATTCCTCCACTTGGTTGTCGATGACTTGCTGCATCGCCGGGTTCCTTGGGTAGTACCTCTGCTTGATGGGCTCCGCCTCCAGAAGCACCTGTAGACTGTGCTCCAGATCTGCTGGCCAGATGTCCTCACTACTAGGACTTTCCTCTCCAGACGGAGAAAATCTATACCTAGAATCACTTGATCTAGCTTCGATGCCATTATTAGTAGAGGCACGTCGATTGTACGCCCCGTAAAACTGATTTTCGGGTGCACCATCCGTGCGACATCTAGCCCTGATCCGTCCGCTAGCCGTATCCTAGTTTGCACCTCCCTAATCTCCACGTCCCTTCCCACCTTTGCCGCGCAGGCCCCACTAATGGATGACCGGGTAGCGCCGGTATCGATTGTCGACGCGTATTCCTCCTCGCCGATTCTGACCGTCGCGACGACAGGACCCCCTCAACTCGCAAGATCTTTACTGGTTCCGCGCTCAGTTGACATCGCTGCCCATCCGCTCCCGGTCCGGATGGTGCCGCTTCCCGTTTCCCTGAGCCGGCCGTCTACATTGAAAGCATATCGTTCGTCGCCTGGCTGTCCCTCCAGATTCCTTACCAATCATCATGTTGGCAGCCTCTTCTCTCGGTGCTGGTAGTGCCGCTGGCGATGAGGCTACCCTGAACGGGTTTTTTATACCGGTCGTTGTCTGCGCTTGCCCGTCGCCCATGCTATTCCCTAGCCGAGATCGGAAACCAGATGGGTACTGTTGACCCTGCTGTTTTATCCCTTCGTATTCGACGGCTAGCTGTATGAGCTTCGACAGCGATGAGAAATCGTGTCTCCGCACATACAATTTATACTCTGGGGCTGCGCTGTCGTGTATCCTACTCAGTTCTCTCTCCGGGCTGTAGCCAGCGTGGTGCATCAACGCCCTTATATCCACCACATACTGTTTGAATCCTTCGCCATCTCGTTGACGACGAACACGGATTTCGTCTTCTAACAATTCAAAGTATCGCGGGGCAAAAAGAAATCAACGAATTCCTCCTTGAATTCATCACATGACACGTCCCATAGCCCGCTCGTCATGAACCAGCGAGCGGCTTCGCCGATCATGACCACATTCATCGCCCTGGGTAACCTGTCTGGGTGGATGTCGTATGACAGGGCCCGATCCTCGATGGCCTCCACGAAGGACAATGGATCAGTCTGTCCATCGAATCGTATACCCCACTACCTGACTTGTTCGGGTACACCTCAAATGGCAAGCGCGTCGGTGTTGATGGAGCACGCTCTGCAAACACGAGATGTCACCGATTTTTTTACCCTATCACCCGCATCGCGGATCTTATGGCTCGGGATCACCGGGACTTCGAGCAGGCCAGGAGTGCACAGACGTGGACCGGAATCCGATTCGGATTTCGATCGCCGATCCCATTCGACGGTGTCGGGTTCGGGCTTGGCTTACTGCTAAATACCGTGTATTTGGCCTCTAGCTCGGCTAGCCGAGCCCATACTTTGGCCGAGTGCGAACCCCCAGAGACGAAACTCGCCAACCGGCGACGCAAGTCTTCGACCCGCCCTAGGTCGCTCAACCCGAACTCGCGAGTGATTGACTCCAGTTCCTCCTTTCGTCGCAAGTGTACGCAACGCACGCCCACCCCTGGATTCTGACACTCACCCGTATCCATCCTTTCGTAGGTAACCTCTTATCTTAGTTGATCGAATGACAGAGCTCCGAGTTTCGTTACCTTATCTGGGTTGTACTTCTGTCTCTGTAAGCTAGCCTGTCCTTATTGCTCGCCTGGTTCCGATTATTTTATTTTAATTATTTTTTATTTTGATTTTGTTTCAATTACATTTATTTTTAATTATTTTTATTTTTAATTATTTTATTTTGATTTTATTTTAATTATTTTTATTATTTTTATTTTAAATTAATTTAATTTTTTTTTTATTATTTTTTTTTTTTTAATTATTTTATTTTCAGTTCTATTTTTATTATTTTTACTTGATTTTATTTCGTACCGAGCCGCAAAACAGAAGTCAGTCCGCACCTTAGTTGACCACCCTAAAAAGTGACGCTGCGTACTGGCCTCACTCTACAGTACCTTTTCGCTGCACTCGTTTACTCTGTCACCGCGGTACAATGTTCACTCTCATTGGCCACTCTCACTTTATCCCCCTCTTTTTTTGAACACCAAAAAAAAAAAAACGCAAAAGAAAACTTTAGCGCACTTGTCTCGTCCCGGTTCACTTGCTTTTTTACTTGTACACTCCTTTTTCCAGTTTTCTCTTTTTTTTTGGAAGTTGTATTAAAAAAAAAAACAATTGCACTTATCATAAGGCAACGTTCAACTTATGCTGACGTCGTTGCTACTTTGCACTTTTCACAATTCCCACGCTGCGCTCACTTACAGCGCAATTTCGCAGCTAACACTGCCTTTTTGACCCTGAATCCACTCTAGTGGCACTTACAGGGATTTTTAGGCCACGTTGATGCCACGCCCCTTTACGCCTAACGTCTCTGACCGGGGAGGTAAAACTCAATCTTACCAGGTTCACTCTACAAGAAATTTGTAGTTTGCCGACACGTAAAGCTGAAAAGGGGGGCTTAGAGAACTGTCGGGAAGACTCCGCCACAGAGGGATTTATATCTTTGAGAATAGGGAAGGGAACCGCTGGGCTCACTCAGCTGCAGTTAGGTAAGGGTAGGTCAGCGTGATGGGTGCTGCTGGGATCACTCCACCGCAGAATAAAAAGCCTGCAAAACACACACAATCGCTGTACGGTGTATGCAGCCAACTTGTACAAAATAATGTGATCACCGATGCACTTTGTGCATTATAATTCGCACTTTATTTCTATTCAACTATTCCTGCTGCACCGTCACTTGCAAAGTTGCATTTGCAATCGGCCTCTCTTAATTTAATGCACGTACTCTTAAACGATAAGTAATTTTATTCAGATTTTGTTATACTCCATTGTTTGCTCTTAACCCATGATTATTGTGTGTTTTTATTTTACAATATTGGTGTGTCTATTGTGACTACGCGTCACAATTATTATTTTAAAAAAAAAAAAATTATTGAATTATTGTAACTTCAATTTTATTTAAAAAAAAAAATAATAACAAAAATAAAAAATTTATTTTTTAAATTCATTATTATTACTTATTTAGAATTAAATTTAAAAAAATTTTCCCTCAAATAACTATAATTTTTAAATAAACACATATAGAATATAACGTTATTTAAAAAAAAAAGGTAGATGTAGCATGAGCAACTTATATATAACTAGCGGGTATAACCCGGCCTTGCCTGTGGCACATATGTTATAAAATCAATGTTTTCAAAAAGCTTTGAAAATATGCATCGTCTGCATATTCTGCGAATACCATTCCTTGTCTTACGATATATATTTACTCAATGTATATGCTTTAAGTGTATGCATATATACATGCTCCCGCTCTGCCGTTGTACTCAGCGACGGAGACTTATATATATAAAAATTATAATGTTAGACTTAAGAACAAACATATAATTGAACGACACATCAGTCGAAGAAATATCATCGTCTTAGCATGTATTGTAATAAACTATCAATTAAAGGAAAACTGTCTGATGATTTTAAGCATGACATCCTCTGATGCCAGTATGTTTCTTAACCAATCGAAGGCTTCGCGTTGCGTGTTGTTAAATTCTACAGGAATTTTTCTAGACATGCTTGCTTATTGTACCATTTTCACCCTTTACAAAACTTTTTAAGGGTCTCGCTTTGGTCGAGAAGACCTTGAGGAATACCGTGTAATAACTAGCCAGGCCTAGAAAAGATATCAGTGCATATTAATTTATTGGTTCAACATACTCTTGGATCGCCTTGACCTTTTCGGGGTCAGTTTTTGTTCCTTCGCAAGTGACATTGAAACCTAAATATTCAACAGTTTTTTTAAAGAATTTCGTATTTTCTTTAGACACTCTCATGTTAGCGTCGCAAAGGCGCTGAAGTACTACGTATGAATCTGCCTGGAGGGCTTCCTGAATTTTATTAGATTTTTCCCAAATATATTTTGGAGTGGATGCGTTTATTTCGCAATAAGAAACACGGATTAGTTTATGTATTACCGAGACTTAAAAAAACATAAATGGGGCACTTCTGCACTTGATGTAGAAGTAGATGTAGAAAAGACCTCAGGCAGCCCACAAATGCAATGCGTGAGAGTGGCTACATGACACATGCATAAAAGCTTTCCAATGCACACCTGCATATAAGCTTCCCAAAGCACAGCCCTATTATATCATATGTTCTTGATCGCACAGCATTAAAGCTTGTGTGGATTCTAATTACAGTCATGATGGGAATAAACTAGAAAACACTAGATTTGCCAAACTATTTATTCTCAAATTATGAATACAGAAACGCACTTAATGAAATGAAGTATAAAATTTTGATCAAATGGCGGAACGCTCACTTTCGCGCTGCCAAATTATTAAAAAAAAAAATGTATTAGTGATTTTTATTTGTTATTTTTTTGAAGACGGTTTTGGTCTCACAGTCTCACTTACATTTTCTTAGGGACGTGAATTCTTATTTTAAGTTGGACGCCAATTAGCCAATATCTTCTTCCTGAGGGTGGTGTCACGACGTCGATGAAGGCGATGCTGACGGTTATTCAATTGGATCGCTGGTTACGAAGATTAGGTTGAGAGAACAACTAGTTCTCCTTAATCACTGGCTTTGTGGCTCAGTAATGCAGATTATAATTATCAATTTAAACGGCCAATACCGGAGAGATATATTTCTGAAGCGGTGCTTCGTATCAAGTTCAATATAAAACTGACTTAACTAAAAGAATGAATATGAAACTAAACATAAATGGAATTAAATTGGGCCATGCCCCGGGCTCGTGGTCAATAAGCCGACTCAGCATAATCAGCAGCGTTGCGACAGAAGCCAACGTCTGGCTGTTGAACGTTGCATGGGTCATCTGACTCGTCAGCATTTCGGGAGCACGGGTTGCTTGATAAGTTCGTTCGCGGGTAGCTTGTTAAGCTTGTCGTCGTCGCTGGCGAAATTGCAAGAGTTCAGAGACAGTCCAGTGAGTCTCTGAAGATTTAGACCTCCAGGGCTATTACCCAATCGCTGGCCTTGCGGCTCAGCAATAAAATAATATGATATAAAATGCGCAATGCCAGAGTAATGTATTTCAGAAGCAGTGCGCTTGTTGAATGTGTGAACAGAACTGAACTTAAGATCATTAAACCATAGCGGCTGGTGCATAAGAATAATTAATCTGCAGCTTTTGCAACAACAGTTGATTAAGCATAACCGTTAATGCTGCTCTTGCGACACAGGCAAGGGCTCCGGTTACCGACGCTGACCATTTCGATCAGAGCACTAGTCAACAAGAATCCGCTGTGTCAGCATCATGCGCACAACTGTTGGCCAATGTTCTGGTTGACAACAAAGTGTCAAACTGCTGCGCGCGAGGGGCACTCGTTAACTACTCCCCCTTTTGAAACATGGGCGTCCTCGTCCATCTAAAAGCTCTCGACGACCTTCTGAATCTCCTTCCTCCTAATTCGTTGAACGAAGAAGATGAGGGAACTGAACACAAGGCTGAGTCCAAGTCGCGCATCGCACCACGTCTTGTGCGAACCCACGGCGTACATCATTTCTTGCAACTATCGGATGGTATTAAGGTGTTCAAAATTCATCCTGGGCTTATGATGTTGAGTAAGGGGAAGCCGCAATAACCGGCATCTTACTTAGGGCCTACTGGTTGATGTACTTGACACTGTTGAACATGGCTCGAAAGTTATCTGAGAAGACTCGTTTATTGATACTTCCGGCCCTTCATCTGTACTAACCCTTGGGGGGCTCTCATTTACCACTATGATACCATCATCTATAACAGTGATTGGTTTCAAGTGGCTCGGCTGAGTGCGACAGTGTGCCGTTCCACCGGAATATTGGCCGCGTGCGCGAGTGTCGTGATGAGACACTTTGCAGATTAATGCGTAGGTGGTTGCATCACAGTTGGTGACTGCCAGAATTTCGATGTTCACTCGGCTACGATGTCGACCTGTAGTTGATGTACTTCGTGTCCATGTGACATAAGCAAAACGGTAACTTTTCTACAGACTGGCTTAATTTTTGGATAATTGATTATAATATGAACAGTACTTTCCAATTGGAGGACCTTTATAGAAGAGGCCGCCAATAGGCTAACTATGGGCATCTCTGTGTGGTGCTCAGATAATACGGCTTCTAAGTCATGATCTAGGATCGTAGGATTTATAATGCTGGACTTCGCAAGTGTAATAGTAAGCATCAGACTCTGAATCTCAGCTATCAGCATTCTGTTTCTTGCCAACAGCGCTTAATAGAAATGTGCAGGTCGAACAACTCGCTCTATTTTGCCTTTATTATTTTATTACTACTTGCATATTATTTAACTCGATCAACTTTGATTCCGTCATCCTTTGATGCACCCTCAAGACGGACAACAGTTTCCTAGCATGGTCTAAATCCACGTCTAGTAATTTACGCATGTGAGATTTCGGAAAAGTCTGTTGCCTGTTTCGTCTTTTATTGCGGCGAACTCCGTTAGATTACTACAATGTATAACGTAGCCTCTCTGCTCCCATACTAGTACATTACCTTCAAGTATCGGTATGTACCTGGAGTGAGAATAGTCGGTTATCCGAGCATTTTCTGCTGCTAGAAGGACAATAATCAAGCCGATAACCCTGCAAGGAAGAACTGATTAAAAACTATTTTGTCACTTAAACCTATTGGGAGAAATGAAGACTAACGCTACCTTGGGTTGTCCTTATGAACCACCCTCCCTTTCATAAGAACAGACGTTCCCAGGTCTGCTTGTGAAACTTCCTCTGTACATAAAGGGGTTAGCTTGTTCCCTAGCCTTCTATTTGATTTTGCGAGTACTTTTTCTCCTACTTCGAAACCCCTATTTTGTCGATTTGGATTGTTTCTCTATAGTTGGGTCTGCTGGGCACTAACTACGTTATTTCTTATTTTCACTTTTGACTCTTTACTTAAAGCGTGAATAACCTCTATTGTTTTTTTCCAGTGACTGAATGAATCGTCTGGGTTGTATTCGATAGACGCATGCATTATTAGTTCTACAGTATCCTCAACTTGAGCTTTCCACCTGCCTATTTTATGTGCTATGCAGCGGCGGCGCATTGATGACGAATTTATTTATAAGTTGAATAATTGGGACCTTGATATCTGCTATTGTTCTCGAGATGATCGGTTGTGTTATAGCAAACTTAGAAAACTTGTCAAGGCATGTCGAAAAAACGTCAATATGGAGCATTTCACCCGCGTATGATGGTATCTTTGTTAATAATACCTAGTTCCTATTTTTTGGAATGTCTCACATATTTAGCGCGAGTGCAGACTTAACAGTTTGCAATTACTTCCGTAACTAGTTTTGACATTTTTGGGAAATAGTCATCGCCAAGGATTTATTTTACATTCTCCTGGGCGGCTCTATGGGCGCGGTTATGTTCAGCTATAACTATTTCTCTTTGTTCGGTTCTGTTTGTGACATCGGTCACTAGATTGCAGTTCTAGCGAGTTCTGTAGTGAGCTCGCTAAGCGTTTGGTTGACCCCAGCCCTAGCAATGTTATTAGCGTTTGGTTACATCTTAACGACCTTTTCTTATTTCACTGGTCAGTATCTCGTCATCGTTCTGCCATTACGAAGGTTGAGGTCACTCACTTTCTTCTCGAAATAAATGTGGCAAATGTTCAGACGCATCGATCAGCCTTATGAAAAAGCATTACCGTCGTATATCATCGGAATGGTTTGGATCGGAATTTATTTTCTGGTTATTATTAACGTGAGTATGACGTGTCTTCCTATTGTTCAAGCTAAATATAATTTAAACATTAGCTCCTTAGACAAGCTAGAGAACACACTTTGCACATACATCACAACTCGATGGATAGTCTTTTTAGACATGCGCTTGCTTACGGTGCCGTTTTCGCCTTTTGCAAATTTGTTATTAGCTTAGCCGAAACATCTTAGACGAAAAATCTGTAGTAACTAGCTAAGCCTAAAATTGACCTCAACTCGAACAATGTTTTTACCTCCGGGTACTCTTGGTTGCCTTTTACCTTTTCACGGTCAGTTTTTGCACCGCCCCTGGCTACTAGAAGCCAAAGTACTCAACGCTCTTCTTGAAAAAATGTGTTGCCAATTTGTTCACAGGACGTCGTCGATCGCTCTTAGAAAAATGCTTCCCGAGTTTTTCAATCCGAACGGTAATTGACAGAATTCATTCTCTCCACCATTTACGGAGTTTGATGTGTTTTTCCTATGCTGCTCGGCCAAATAAATTTGGTGATATCCAGATCTTAGATCAAGCGTTGTGAAATATTTAGCCTTACCAAATGGGAATGTTTTGCATCGGGTATTTATCGAGAACCGATCGCTCGTTTAACTTCCTAAAATCAATGACGAGGCGTTTATTTCTATTAGCGTTACATAACCTTTTTGTTAACAACCCAGATTGGCTTGTTGTAAGGTGACTTTGAGGGCCTGATAATGCCATTTCGTAGTAGCTCACTGATTTATTTTTTGACGAAATCGGCTACTCCCATGGGGTGTGGGTATAATTTAGACTACACCGGGTTGTCATCAATCGTTCGGATTTTTTCAACAACTGAAGTAAGAAACTGCAATGCCCTGTTAGATGTCAAAAAAGCATTTGACCTGTTGAGGTTCATATTCCGAAATTCCGCTCTAGCTACTGGTACTACGATATCTTTCACGTTAGTGAAGTTCACATTGTTCCAATAGTGGTGCTGCAGCTTCTTCGGATGTAGTAAGTCGAATCCTATAATGCCTTCAAATGGAGTTAACGATTCTAGTAAGAAATAGCGAAATAACAAGTCTAGTAGCAGTTGTTCCAAAAACGTTCATGGAACATTTCTGGTGGTTTTTGTCAGCCTTAAATTCCTCAACCCCTTTATGTATTCTCTGTAGGGTCTAATGAAGTTCTTGGCCGCCCCGGTGTCGATTAAAATTGTTAGTTCCGGGAGCGTTCCCTAAAATATGCAGTAGATCATTGTCGCATTGTGATTCCAAGTCGTCCTGAATCTCGGTTACCGCTGCTGTAGCGGCGCTATTATACTGTTGGTTTTTATCACCAACGTCTTGTTGCACTGTTTTGTGCACCTGTTGGCGTCTCTGGCCTGAAATTCGTTCGAACTTTACGGCCTGTGCACTAGCTGTTTTGTCTTTTCGGAACCTTGACTGCTGTCGACTGGTGCCGCGCTGTATGGTTGTTCTGGTTCTGACCAGGATTGTGCTATTGGTCTGTTATCTAATATAGTGAGGGTTTTAAACTGACCGCTCAGTTTCATGCCTTTCTTGATTTTTATACCCTGAACCCATTAAAAATGAGTAAAAAGGGTATAATGTATTTGAGCAAATGTATGTAACAGGCAGAAGGATGCTCTCCGGCCCCACAAAGTATATACATTCTTGATCAGCATCAATAGCCGAGTCGATCTAGCCATGTCCGTCTGTCCGTCCGACCGTCCGTCCGTCCGTCTGTCCGTATGTAAAAACGCAAGAATCTCAGAGCCTATAAGAGCTAGAGACTTGAAATTTTAGCTGTCTCTCTCCGTTTCCAAGCAATCGATAAAAATCGATGTCGAAATCCAGTTTTTTCAGCAAATTGGGTAAATAATAAGAGCTCGAGTCACCAAACTAGACATGTTGCTTTTAGAATACTATCTTTATATAAAGTATCTTTCATTTTATAGCTACCACCAGCTCCCCGCTTCTACCTCATAGCCATCATCCAAGTAAACACCCCAATTTATGCTGCCCACCAATATAAGCCACAATTTAAATGCAATTGACTTTTTGATAATACACAAATATTCTATAGTACAATAAGATGTAGAAAATTTTATCAAGTCGATTAAGAAACAAAGAAGTTATTAAATAAAGCATGTTATTGCTGGCCTCGAGTTTGGGGCAGCAAGCGCAAGTTCCAAGAATTTCTGTATACATGTACACACACACATTCATGCGCGTCTGCTTTGAATTCGATCAACAATTGTGATTGCATTTTTTTTCTGTGCTGCTATTTTAATTCGTTTTTTTCTCATTAGGACTCAATGAATGGTGTAGCTGTTGGGTAGAGGCGGCAGGAAGTAATGCGGTCAGTTACGAGTTCGAACTCTACTAAGGGAACATTTTTTTTTTTAACTTATCTTTTTTACTACTAGAGCAAACGAGCGCGTAGCGCGAGCTGCATTTGGTGTTGCAATAAGAGAGTTCAGGGTATCCCCTAGTCGGGAGTGAGATTGTGAGATTTTTCCTCTAATACTTTCGCAAATGCACTTCTTTACATGCTCGCCTCTGCCTCCCTAGATAGGGCCAGTGCAGATGGTAAGTCTTTTGGCTACGATGGAAACACAACTGATCTTAACGGCTTCTTTAGACCGGACAAGTGCAGTACATCTGCTCTGATTTCGTCATCGTTGAGCATCGAGCATCGTTGCCTTGTATGTCTCATATGGCATGATTATTTTAATTCTGAAGAGGGTCAATTTTCGTTCGACCTCGTCATAGTATTGCCGGACCATTTCTAGCTCCTGTCGCAGAAGCGGAAGCGATGTTTTTTTCCGCATAGGTGCAGTCCAACCTGGCTATTATAGCGTCATAACAGGGATCTTTCGGGGCCGTTTACTTTATTTCTAATTATTGTTACAGCCTGATAATGGACGCAGCTGCCTGCGTAAAGCTTGAAGAAATCATAGTCATCTGTAGCAGACTGCCTCCACGACACGTAATTGTCTTGGGTTCCACTAAATTCTGGGACATACTTTACAATATATAACGGTTCTTGACACCTAATTCCACGGTCTACAGAGATTCTTTGGTACACCTCGACTTGGGGTGTCTCCAACTGTAAAGAGTTCATTTAAGTTTTTAATGCGTTTAACTGCGCATTGAATTCTTTTTGTTGGGTCTTGGGACACCCCCGTTATTATTCAAGAGATGTACCGCCCCAGTCAAACTCCCTACCTGGCAATGTACTTGAATTGGATCATACCTGAGTAATTGGAGTTATACCAAATTTTTAAATCAATAATACATAAATGCATTCTCTCATTAAAGAATTTGTTTGCGATTATATAACAATCTCGTGATACTTTGATCAAGAAGCTGGCATCAAAACCCAATACCATAAGACATAATAATTATATCCGTATAATGGCTAGGAAATGATACACGTTCCATTTCATCAAGTAAGTAAGGAAACAATAAGAGTAGTGGTATTTTATTGTCGATACCAAACCGAAGTCTAATATCTCCCACTTATTCGACACCTCTTATGTACATTGCCAGATTAGAGTCAAGCACAAAAGGGTCTTCTTTCTCCGCTAATTATTCCAAGCCCGTTCCCTTGGCTTTGGTTTCGCTAGATAGTAGATAGGGACGGAAGAGTCTCAGAGTCTCTCTTATTCGACACCTCTTATGGTCATTGCCAGATTAGAGTCAAGCACAAAAGGGTCTTCTTTCTCCGCTAATTATTCCAAGCCCGTTCCCTTGGCTTTGGTTTCGCTAGATAGTAGATAGGGACGGAAGAGTCTCAGAGTCTCTTCGGTTCCAATTGAATGCATGTTCGGCGGAACAATACATTCCCTCATTGGTGGGAGGTGAGGCCTATCTAAAACCTCGAGTGTAAAATTTTGTATGAAACGCAACTCCACGTCGAGCAAAACTCTGCCCGCGATTTGGGTATAAACCACTACCACCAAGTTACTCCCCGAAGGGCCGCAACCAAAAAGTCGTAGCTTTTTACTACCCAGTTTAGTCCCCTAACAGACATCTTATTTCGATGCTCGAATTGGCTGGTTGCCAAATATATTTTGGAACAATCCACCCAGGGTCCACCACGTGGAGGCCACATTAATAATAATGTTGGGCACATTGTGCCTTTGAGTCAAGTTGAGTAGATAGAGACAGTAGGAATCTCGTTAATTTATTCATGCGCGGCACTAATTAGATGTAGAGGCATTTGGCTATTGTTTTTTTTTTTTGTTGGCTGTTGCAAATGTCTAGTCCTTCCAGCACCTACGGCCCACCTATCAGGATTTTTCTGTAAGGACGACAGTATGCATCCGCACCGGTCCGGATTTTTGTTTGTACTTTTTTAGGATGTTATGCCAAGGTAGCAAGCAAGTTATAGGAATCGTAAATAGATATTTAATGTACGCCACGATGGTATCCGGCATAAAACACGAGCGTCTTATAGCAGAATACTCCGCTAGACACTACCATGGAGCTGATGTCATTGCTGTCAGCAGCATTCAGAACACCCAGAGTTTTCAACCGTGTTACGGATTGAAAGCTCCAAATACCCCACCAGTTTAGCGTGGCGGAGACGACTTCGATATTCCCATGCGGCCGATAGTCCCTTCGCAATGTCGTCAGTAAGTCCTGTCTTTTGTAGATCTCAACTTTGCTCTGATAAGCTCTGTCTAGATCAAGTCCGTCAGTCAAGTCGTCATGTCGGAATGCAATTAAATCGGGTTTGTAAACTTGATTTTCGCCGTAAAGGCTTAATTTGGCATGGAAGGTGTAGCCTCTATTCTCAAGACTCCCCTTGAGGTAGGAAACTACACCGCTGTGTGGTGACACTCGACTCCCATGTGTTCTACAGCAACGTTGCAGGATGTGATTTAATGACTGGGGAGGATCACATCGTTCACGACACTGCCGATCCAACTCGTGCCTTCCCCTCGACATCCGAGATCTCGTGGGTAGGGCATTTATGCGCAGCTTGATCCCTGTCAAATAAGCTTTTCCGCTCATTAGACGCGTGGGTTGACTCACCCATCCGTGTTGCGGAGCATATCGTCCCGCTTCACGGAGACCATTCCCAGCAACAGACGCGTGCAATCTATCCGCTCAGTACGAATCGATCTTTGAACGTGATAGCAGTTCGTTAACCCCAGCCTTAGCTCTATCCCGGGCCTTGCGGAGCTCGACACTGGGAAATCTACTGGCCACCTCGGAATGCTCGAGGTGGGACCAGTTGATACTCGCTAATCTCTTTGTGCGCAGCATAGGAGCTGTCCAGCGTACCGAAGGAATCCCGAGACCCCCACAAGTGTGAGGGGCATGGAAGACAATTGTGGCACCAGGACAGTTCTGAGGGCGAATAATTTCTGTTGTGGTTTTAGGGGGACTGCGGGAATCTCTCCAACTTTGGAATGATATCCTCTGAAGGATTGTAACAAGCCCTCCCATCTGCAGTGAAATAAATGCCAAGATACTTCCACTCTTTCGTGCGCTTCAGACTTGGACACGTGCGCGAACCTACACAAAAATCTCGTGGTTCGACCACGATACATTTCTGCGTTGGTTGCCCCTTTATACTAATTGTGAAGCATTAATTTGTATTTAGGGTGAGCCCGACGGAGGACAGAAAGTCAACCGTGGTATCCAGTAATGTCTGAAGTCCTTTTGGAGTGGAAGCAAATAGCATCAAATCATCTGCGAAGGCTGCAGCGTTTGTTTTTGTATTTCCGATCCCTGATCAAATTGAACAGTACAGACAGGACAGAGGGTCACCCCGCTTTACGCCTCTAGCAGGGACGAATTCCTCTGACCTCCAATCTCCTTTGAAGGAGGTGCCACCTTCCAAGTAAAATCTGCGTACGTAGTCGACAAAGCCTAAGTCGGCTATTGTCGCGTTATCGGCGCATCCGTCCGTGGGAAGGAACCCTCGCTGACACGGATCCCAGCTGACTGTTGAAGACAACCGGGCCGCTAGTATAGCGTTGAGTTGCCTAACTACGACCGAAGGCACCGATATCGGACGAAAGTCTTGCGATCGGGACGCCCTAGCTAGCCACCTTCGGAATGAAAATGGTTCGGGACACTCGGAAGAGTACGGGCTAGTAAGAGAGTCATAGTTACTCCCGCCGTTGACCCGCGCTTACTTGAATTTCTTCACTCGTTAACTTATACAAACATATGTAAAAATCAACAGCTGCCGATCTGCATTTATGATTATACGTTGCACACAGTATAATATTATTATTATTGTTCCGAGACGCACCACCAAGAACACAACAATTAATATAATAATAATAGTCATATTTATTTATTTTAAGTGAACAGTATAAAAAAAACACTACACATTTTTCTCCTAATTTCCACATTTGTCAGCGTTACGTACTCAGCCACAATAGTAGGTATTTTATGAGTACTACTGTAGTAATGAGTTCCAATTTTGTTGTTGTTTCATACATTGGAGCTTCTGCTCCAATTGTAAACTTTATTAATTGACTCTTCGGGTTTGAATAAATTCGTACAATCTTTTCTTAGGTGCTACTTAGCCGGCGACGCCGGCAGCGGAGCGGGTATATTATGTATTTATATATGTATGCAGCATTGAGAGCCGCGCTGAAAGAGAGTATGTTTTGTGCACTTATGTATTGTAGTGCGCAGCCGGCTAGCGTGGGAACGCTGACGCTGCGTTGTTGCCTACACACATATATGTGTGGTCATATTACATATATATGCACTTGAAGTGTGCATATGTAAACACTGCAACAAAGTGTTACAGTGTGACAGTTTGATATATTTTGAGTACAGTGTGTACTCTATATGTGCGCATATCACATCTCCATCCTTTTATCATTAAATGTGTATATATTAAAAATTAAAATTTTTTTTCGTTTTACGAATACTATTTAAAAGGGTTTCAATTTTTATTTTTTGTTTTTGTATGTTTTTTTTTTATATTTGAATAAAAGAACATTGAATAAAGAACATAAATGTTTTATCTAAAATTGTTATATTAATATGGTTATATAGTATAGAATATATATATAATTTTTTTTTTTTGTATTTTTTTTTTTTTTTTTTTAATTGTATGGCCATACTACAAAAATGATTATGTATTAAAAAATTTTAACCTATCCTTATGTACTTTTTGTTTTTTGTTTTCAGTATCTGATATTACTATATTATCTCTATCCTCTATACCAGTGACCTTATATGGTCCAATATAATTAAAATCTAGCTTATGACCTGTTTCGTTTCTTAGTAAGACCTTATCTCCTATTGATATTCCTATGTCATTTACTTTTGAATCGTATAACTGTTTATTCTTTCTTTTATTTTCTTCGATCATTACTCTTGCTCTTTTATATGCTACTTCTTATCTATATTTACTTTCTTTAGCATAGTCTTCTATATTGTATAATGGACTTATATTACTTACTGAATTAAAATAAGATGGCAAATTACTTTGTTTGCTGAAAACTAACTCATATGGACAGTAGTAATGTGCCATAGAGGGGGTCGTGTTGAAACAGTAAACAAAGTATTGGAGGCATACATCCCAATCAGTCTTATCAACTGATATATAAGAACGTAAGTACTCGTTGAAAGTTCTATGACTTCTTTCTACTGTTCCAACTGTCTGGTGGTGGTGTGCTGTAGACGTTAAATTGTCTATCTTTAGGTATTTGCACAGGTCATTAATAATAGAATTTTTATATTCAGTTCCCATGTCCGAAATGAACGTCTTCATCGGACCAAACTTCAGTATAAAAGATTCAAATATTGCTTTTGCAACTGTATTAGCGGATTTGTTTGGTACTGGAATAGCTACAAGATATTTTGTTAAATCGCATATCATTGTAATTGCATATTCGTTTCTATTTTCGGTAATGGACCTATAGTGTCCACTATCACTCTGTCGAACGAATTTATCGGCGTTTCTGTAATAGTCAGAGGTGTTTTTGTGTGTGTCGTTGTTTTCGACTTTTGGCATTTAGGACATCTACGTATATATATGGTTATATGACGTGTCATATTTTTCCAGTAGTAGTGTCTTTTTATTTTATCTAGCGTTTTTGAAATGCCAGTTAGACCTCCTTGTATTGGATCGTCATGATATGTAAACAGTATCGCTTCTTGATCTTTTTTTATTGGTCACCGTAGCATATGCTACGGGCAATTGTTTATCTCCATATGTTTGGGTTAAAACTGCTCCGCAGACTAATTTACTGGCATCGGTTATGATGCAAAATTCTTTGCTAAAATCTGGGTATTTTAGTAAAGTAGGTTTCATTAGAGCTTGTTTTAAGTAATCGAATGCATTTTCGCATTCAATTGTCCATTCGAAAGGGACATTCTTTTTACATAATCTGGTAATGTGCCGTGAATAGTCGTCGAAGTTTTTAATGAAACGTTTTTAGAAATTGCAATCTTCTAGCGCTATCAGCTTCCGTAGGGACTAGGTATTTTTCAATGACATCATATTTTTTGTCATCTGGCAGTGTTATCATCTGCCTTTGATTGTTTTCCCCCATATTCCTATATAATGACTCTTGCTTTTTGTTTTGAATACTACCTATGCAGACGTACTAAGACAATTGTTGTTTGCCCAAGAATCGGATGCTCGTCAATAATTGTTTTTATTTTGTGTGGACTTGTTACTGTGCCGTATTTTTCTATATATTCGGATTCGAACTCATATATTGATATGAATTCTCTATGCCTTTGCAAAATTTGTATGGCTCGCATACGAAAGTCTGTATAGTCGTTGTATACTTTGTTAATTTTGTCTTCAATCATGACTAATTTATGAACATAATTGTTAAAACACCTAATGAGGCAAACAGAGCATTTATTTTTGTGTCGTTTTTTGTATTAAAAGTTTTTGGAGTGGCCATACAAATACCAAATATATGTATTTAATTTTTTTTCTAATCCTTTTATTTTTTTTAATTTATATATAAGTTTATTGGGGATCCTTTGCCATATATATATGGCTTATTTTGAGATTCAAATTCGGTTTTACTTATTTTATTATCCTCGTACATGGGATAATTAATGTTTTTACAGTATCCTACCTATCTGTTCGCACAGCTTTACGGCCTATGCTTCTAATCGGGCAGAAATGATTCTGCTCAATTTTACAAATTGTATATATTTATAATTTAAAATAATATTTGTATATTCGCAGCATCTGCTGTTCGTCGCTGCAACAGCTGGGCGTCGCCGGATGTGGCACGCTGATGCTCCATCGTTGGCGCAAGTGGCGGAGTGCCTCCCGCACTTATCTCGAGGGCACAGCCTGTTGCGCTGGCGGTACCGGTGCTGGTCTTCGCACAGGTTGTTGTTTGCCAGCTTTACTGGCTAGCGGGGCTGGTGCTGGTGTTCTTCCGTTGGCAAGTATACTTGCAATGGATGCTGTAGAGTGGTCCCTCGCAGTCTGCTGGGCATGTTTGTTGGTCTGGGCAGCTGTTTTTTTCTGTGGTGGTGGAACTTTTGTATTATTATTTAAGGTTCTGATATTTTGAGGAGAAGGAGAAGGAGAAGGAAGGAACTTGTGCTTTAAATCGCTTTGCCTCTTCAGTGAGGAAATCTAGCTTTTGCTAGTCTATTTGAATCTTCCCAAGTCAGGGGCTTATTGCTATTATATAATAGCTTGCATATCTTAGCTTTGATTTCTTGTTTTTTTTTCTATTTGATTTTGATCAACGGCCGGGGAACTGGCCGTTAATCTTCTTGCCCTATACTCATCTAATGTGATGCGTATGGACATTTGCGACGCACTTTTGTAACCACCTTACTCACTCAGACTATTTTAGTTCCACCGCCGTGTTAATTTCCATCAACGTAAGTTGCTGCCGTTGTTGTTGTTGACGTTCTTGTTGTTCATTCAAAATGGAATGTAATAGTTGTTAACTTTTTCCTGTATTTCCATCGACGTAAGTTGCTGCCGCTGTTGTTGTTAATTATGTATATGTTATCCTTCTACTGCCTCCAGGCAGGGATTAGTAATGGGTTCCAATTTTGTTGTTGTTTCATACATTGAAGCTTCTGCTCCAATTGTAAACTTTATTAATTGACTCTTCGGGTTTGAATAAATTCGTACAATCTTTTCTTAGGTGCTACTTAGCGCACATATAGAGTGCACACTGTACTCAAAATATATCAAACTGTCACACTGTAACACTTTGTTGCAGTGTTTACATATGCACATTTCAAGTGCATACATATGCAATATGACCACACATATATGTGGCAACAACACAATACATAAGTGCGTATAACATACTCTCTCTCAGCGCGGCTCTCAATGCTGCATACATATATAAGTATATAATATAACCGCTCCGCTGCCGGCGTCGCTGGCTGCGCAGTTTGCGCGGTCTTAGCTAAGTAGTACCTAAGAAAAGATTGTAAGATTCATTCAGAAACAAAGAGCTAAATAATAAAATCATGCAGCGGCACTATTATACTGTTGGTTTTGATCACCAACGGCTTGTTGTACTGTTTTGTACACCCGTTGGCGTCTCTGGCCTGAAATTCGTTAGGACGAACTAGTTGTTTTGTCTTTCCTTTCAGTTTCCTGCCTTTCTTGATTTTTATACCCTGAACCCATTAAAAATGAGTAAAAAGGGTATAATGTATTTGAGCAAATGTATGTTACAGGCAGAAAGATGCTCTCCGACCCCACAAAGTATATTCATTCTTGATCAGCATCAATAGCCATGTCCGTCTGTACGTCCTTCCGTCCGTCCGTCCGTCTGTCCGTATGTATGAACGCAAGGATCTCATAACCTATAAGAGCTAGAGACTTGAAATTTTAGCTGTAGGTCCTCCTAGTCCATGCGCAGTGCGATACTTACTCCGTTTCCAAGCAATCGATAAAAATCGATGTCGAAATCCAGTTTTTTGAGCAAATTGGGTAAATAATAAGAGCTCGAGTCACCAAACTAGACACGTTGCTTTTAGAATACTATCTATATATAAAGTATCTTTCATTTTATAGCTACCACCACCTCCCCGCTTCTACCTCATAGCCATCATCCAAGTAAACACCCCAATTTATGCTGCCCACCAATATAAGCCACAATTTAAATGCAATTGACTTTTTGATAATACACAAATATTCTATAGTACAATAAGATGTAAGAAAATTTCATCAAGTCGATTAAGAAACAAAGAAGTTATTAAATAAAGCATGTTATTGCTGGCCTCGAGTTTGGAGCAGCAAGCGCAAGTTCCAAGAATTTCTGTATACATGTACACACATACTTTCATGCGCGTCTGCTTTGAATTCGATCAACAAATGTGATTGCATTTTTTTTCTGTGCTGCTATTTTAATTCGTTTTTTTCTCATGAAGACTCAATGAATGGTGTAGCTGTTGGGTAGAGGTGGCGGAAAATAGCACGGTCAGTTACGATTTCGAACCATGCCGAGAATATTTTTTTTTGTGCCTGGTGTGGCTGTTGACTAGAGTCGGCAGCAAGTAATGCGGTCAGTTACGAGTTCGAACTCTACTAAGGGAACATTTTTTTTTTTTATTTATCTTTTTTACTACTAGAGCAAACAAGCGCGTAGCGCGAGCTGCATTTGGTGTTGCAATAAGAGAGTTCAGGGTATCCCCTAGTCGGGAGTTCCCGACTAGAACCTCTTATTTGTTGTTTTTGTGGTGGTGATTGTGAGATTTTTCCTCTAATGCTTTCGCATATGCACTTCTTTACATGCTAGACTCTGCCTCCCTAGATAGGGCCAGTGCAGATGGTAAGTCTTTTGGCTACGATGGAAACACAACTGATCTTAACGGCTTCTTTAGGCCGGACAAGTGCAGTACATCTGCTCTGATTTCGTCATCGTTGAGCATCGAGCATCGTTGCCTTCTATGTCTCATATGGCATGATTATTTTATTTCTGACGACGGTCAACTTTCGTTCGACCTCGTCATAGTATTGAGAAAGTGAGGCTTCAGCTTACCGGACCATTTCTAGCTCCTGTCGCAGAAGCCGAAGCGATGTTTTTTCCGCATAGGTGCAGTCCAACCTGACTATTATAGCGTCATAGTTTAACCATGTTGTGCGATGTTAACAGAGATCTAGCGGGGCCGTTTACTTTATTTCTAATTATTGTTACAGCCTGATAATGGACGCAGCTGCCTGCGTAAAGCTTGAAGAAATCATAATCATCTGTAGCAGACTGCCTCCACGACACGTAATTGTCTTGGGTTCCACTAAATTCTGGGACAGACTTTACAATATCTAACGGGTCTTGACACATAATTCCACGGTCTACAGCGATTCTTTGGTACACCTCGACTTTGGGTGTTTCCAACTGTAAAGAGTTCATTTAAGTTTTTAATGCGTTTAACTGCGCATTGAATTCTTTTTGTTGGGCTAAGGCCTGGCTAACTGCGCTGGCAATACGCGCTTGAAGCTGGGTGGCATTCATCTTCTCTATATTGCTGACGACTTTGTACCTGAGTATCCCACTTTTCGTCTCTGTCTAATTTTAATAAAGTTCATCAGCTTGTTGGCAAAGGAGGCAAAAAAAAAAACAATCTGGTAGACACTTCACGTACTCATGTTTTTGCAATGGCCGATTATAAACACATAGTCGGCATGAAAAGGAAAAAAAATAAAAAACAAAACCCATAAACAGATACCACAAAACACACTTGCTGTCCCAATTAAACAAGCAAATTTTTATGACTTAGAAGACGATTATATTCACAACCCACTTACAAGTCTTTTTCTTAGCTTAAGTGTCGGTGAGTTCTTAAATGTTGGGCGCCAATTACGCAATTGCCTGCGTGCGCCGTCACTTCCTCGAGGAGATTGCAAAGGTTCAGAGACTGTCTATTGGCCGAGACGCTGAAGATTTAGTCCTCCAGGGTAATTCCAATTGAAGGATTACTGGAGTATAAGTTGGTGGCTTGAAGCTCCCAATCGCTGGCCTTGTTGCTCAGAAATAAAATAATATGATATAAAATGCGGCAAAGCCGGATTAATGTATTTCAGAAGCAGTGGGCTTGTTGAATGTGTGAACAGAACTGAATTTAAGAACTAGAAGCCACAGTGGCTGGCGCATAAAAATAATTATAATGCAGCTTTTGCAACGACAGTCGGCAAGCTGACTAGTCGACCTTAGAGGCTTTCAGGCATAATGCAACGGACGTAGCGTCATACCACTGTTCGCTCGAACAAGTATTGTGCCATTGGTCCGTACCTGCGGTTCCTCTCGTACTACGGAATGCTGTTGCAACAACGTTTTGTCATTAGTAGGGTAAAACTAACCTGTCTCACGACGGTCTAAACCCAGATCACGTTCCCTTGCATGGGTGAACAATCCAACGCTTGGTGAATTTTGCTTCACAATGATAGGAAGAGCCGACATCGAAGAATCAAAAAGCGACGTCGCTATGAACGGTTGGCGCCACAAGCCAGTTATCCCTATGGTAACTTTTCTGACACCTCTTGATACTCTTTAAACCAAAAGGATCGATAGGCCGAGCTGCGTGTACTGAACACCGAGATCAAGTCAGCATTTCTCCTTTTGCGCTATGTGTGGTTTTTGTCCGCACTGAGCTGGCCTTGGGACACCTCCGTTTTTATTTAAGAGATGTACCGCCCCAGTCAAACTCCCTACCTGGCAATGTCCTTGAATTGGATCATACCTGAGTAATTGGAGTTATACCAAATTTTTAAATCAATAATACATAAATGCATTCTCTCATTAAAGAATTTGTTTGCGATTGTATAACAATCTCGTGATACTTTGATCAAGAAGCTTGCATCAAAACCCAATACCATAAGACATAATAATTATATCCGTATAATGGCTAGGAAATGATACACGTTCCATTTCATCAAGTAAGTAAGGAAACAATAAGAGTAGTGGTATTTTATTGTCGATACCAAACCGAAGTCTAATATCTCCCACTTATAAGACACCTCTTATGTACATTGCCAGATTAGAGTCAGCACAAAAGGGTCTTCTTACTCCGCTAATTATTTCAAGCCCGTTCCCTTGGCTGTGGTTTCGCTGGATAGTAGATAGGGACGGAAGAGTCTCAGAGTCTCTTCGGTTCCAATTGAATGCATGTTCGGCGGAACAATACATTCCCTCATTGGTGGGAGGTGAGGCCTATCTAAAACCTCGAGTGTAAAATTTTGGTTGAAACGCAACTCCACGTCGAGCAAAACTCTGCCCGCGATTTGGGTATAAACCACAACCACCAAGTTACTCCCCGAAGGTCCGCAACCAGGAAGGAACAAGTTCCGTGGGCTCCTGGCTACCCGTGGTACCAAATTTACTTACAGTTTTGGTTGACTGTCGTAGCTGTATACTACCCAGTTTAGTCCCCTACCTTAATCTTAAGTCGCCGCTCGAATTGGCTGGTTGCCAAATATATCTTGGAACAATCCACCCAGGGTCCACCACGTGTAGGCCACAATAATAATTTGGGGCACATTGTGTATTTGCGTCAATTTGAGTAGATAGAGACAGTAGGAATCTCGTTAATCCATTCATGCGCGGCACTAATTAGATGTAGAGGCATTTGGCTATTGTTTTTTTTTTTTTTTCTGTTGCAAATGTCTGGTTCTTCTAGCACCTACGGCCCACCTATCAGGATTTTTCTGTAAGGACGACAGTATGCATCCGGACCGGTCCGGATTTTTTTGTACCTTTTTAGGATGTTATGCCAAGGTAGCAAGCAAGTTATAGGAATCGTAAATAGATATTTAATGTACGCCACGATGATAGCAGAATACTCCGCTAGACACTACCGTGGAGCTGATGACATTGCTGTCAGCAGCTCAGCAGCCTTCAGAACACCCAGAGTTTTCAACCGTGTTACGGATTGAAAGCTCCAAATACCCCACCAGTTTAGCGTTGCGGAGACGACTTCGATATTCCCTTGCGGCCGATAGTCCCTTCGCAATGTCGTCAGTAAGTCCTGTCTGTTGTAGATCTCAACTTTGCTCTGATGAACTCTGTCTAGATTAAGTCCGTCAGTCACAACTTGCGCTTCAAGCACTATTGTGCGATCATGTCAGAATGCAATTAATTCGGCATGGACGGTGTAGCCACTATTCTCAAGACTCCCCGAGGTAGGAAACTACACCACTGTGTCGTGACACTCGACTCCCATGTGTTCTACAGCAACGTTGCAGTGATTTAATGACTCGGGAAGATCACATCCTGCACGACACTGCCGATCCAACTCGTGCCTTTCCCTCGTGTTGCGGAGCATATCGTCCCGCTTCACCGGAGACCATTCCCAGCAACAGACGCGTGCAATCTATCCGCTCAGTACGAATCGATCTTTGAACGTGATAGCAGTTCGTTAACCACAGCCTTAGCTTGCACAGCACAACTTTGGAATGATATCCTCTGAAGGATTGTAACAAGCCCTCCCATCTGCAGTGAAATAAATTCCAAGATACTTCCACTCTTTCGTGCGCTTCAGACTTTGACACGTGCGCGAACCTACACAAAAATCTCGTGGTTCGACCACGGTACATTTCTGCGTTGGTTGCCCCTTTATATTAATTGTGAAGCAATAATTTGTATTTAGGGTGAGCCCGACGGAGGACAGAAAGTCAACCGTGGTATCCAGTAATGTCTGAAGTCCTTTTGGAGTGGAAGCAAATAGCATCAAATCATCTGCGAGGGCTGCAGCGTTTGTTTTTGTATTTCCGACATTGACACCGATGTTGCTGGGAAGAGACCTGAGCAACCGATCCATGATCAACTTGAACAGTACGGGGGACAGAGGGTCACCCGGCTTACGCCTCTCGCAGGGACGAATGCCTCTGACCTCTAATCTCCTTTGAAGTATTGGCCACCTTCCAAGTAAAATCTACGTACGTAGTCGACAAAGCCTAAGTCGGCTATTGTCGCGTAGGCCGCTAGTATAGCGTTGAGTTGCCTAACGACGACCGAAGGCACCGATATCGGACGAAAGTCTTGCGATCGGGACGCCCTAGCCACCTTTGGAATGAAAATGGTTCGGGACACTCGGAAGAGTACGGGCTAGTAAGAGAGTCAAAGTTACTCCCGCCGTAGACTCGCGCTTACTTGAATTTCTTCACTCGTTAACTTATACAAACATATGTAAAAATCAACAGGTGCCGATCTGCATTTATGATTATACGTTTGTATGCAATTGCACACAGTATAATATTATTATTATTGTTCCGAGACGCACCACCAAGAACACAATTAATTTAATTAATTAATTTAATAATAATAGTCATATTTATTTATTTTAAGTGAACAGTATAAAAAAAACACTACAAATTAACTCCTAATTTCCACATTTGTCAGCGTTACGTACTCAGCCACAATAGTAGGTATTTTATGAGTACTACAAAATTTGAAAATGAGCCATCCGTTACCGTACTTAAAGAACTTGTAATATAACGGTTGGATATCGGCTGCGCCATGTGCGGAGCCCCAAACTGCCCGTAGATATGATGCGGCCAGCGGCGTGGTTACCAACCAAGGCGGCTTTGAGGTGTGATATGCGCACATATAGAGTACACACTGTACTCAAAATATATTAAACTGTCACACTGTAATACTTTGTTACAGTGTTTACATATGCACATTTCAAGTGCATACATATATACATATGCATATATACATAATATGACCACACATATATGTGTGTAGGGAACAACGCAGCGTCAGCGTTTCCCACGCAAGCCGGCTGCGGCTACAATACATAAGTGCACATAACATTCTCTCAGCGCGGCTCTCAATGCTGGATACATATATAAGCTAAGTAGTACCTAAGTAAAGATTGTAAGATTCATTCAGAAACAAAGAGCTAAACAATAAAGTTTGCATTGGTGCAGAAGCTCCAATGAATAAAAGAGTCTATATTGGAACTTATTTCTACATGGCGACCGCCACTAAATTCCACTCAAACGATCCATTGAGTGATAAGAAATCACTCAATGCGGCTGATCTTGGCACAGATGCATTTTTGTTACTCGCTCTTTTCGTGCGCTCTCTTATAATATACGGCCGTTGCGATTGCTCTTGCGGGTTAGCTGTAGCCCAAACATTCTAGCCATCGATGCGAAGGAAATTGTTTAACATTTATTAACACCATGCATCCAACATCTAGGCTTCTCTTCATCTGCAACCATGATGGTTTTCTCTGCAACCGTGTCAAATACTCAGAACTCCACCTTTTCCAAAATTGTTGTGAATAGTATTCACCGATTAAACTCAATGGAGGTACTTCAGGTGTAGGACGCGACAAGAGCGCATCACCAGTCAGAAAGTGACCGGGGGTTAACACCATAAAATCCTCAGGATCATTCGAAATAGGACATAGAGCCCTTGAATTAGGACAAGACTCAATTTGTGCTAGCACTGTCGCAATTTCCTCAAGGTTAACACTCGATGGGTTGCAAGAAGCAAAAGGGGTTACCGCTGGTTTTCATTGGATAACGTTGCGTTGCGAGGCAAAGAATTGATGTACACAGACGAGAGTAAATGGTCTGAGCGAACGGACGTGATTGCGCACTGCGAAAATTAGAAATGGGAAACAAATGCCACCAACAAAGATGCCGGGACTCCCTGCTCGAGGTGAAAATCCAATGGATTCACCGGTCAAGCCGACATATATATATAAATTATCCGAGGAAACCTTTGGAATGGTTACCAAAGGTTTACACGATTAAAGCTGTTTGGTGAAATTTTGTGGTCATTATATCCAACCACAAGATAAATCCTGCTTAAAAATTGTTGGATGTACGGACGCACACGTACACTCTCATGGATAGGACAAAACAAGGAGAACTAATTTCGTTTCCAACTTTAATCCGACAAGGTGCTTCACAATATTGTGTCCGAACTAATATTGCTAATTAGTGTTCTCAGTCCGACACACAAACATACACACACAAGCATACACTAAGGTCACACGGCACGTATTGTATGTACAAATATATATCATATTAGCGGGTATAACCTGGCCTTGCCCGTGGCACATATGTTAAAAATCAACGTTCTCAAACAGTTTTCAAAATGATTTTGAAACTTATCGGACGGTAAACGAATAAGTTTCATACAAACGTTTTCCGCCAGTTTACCAATGTTGCGAGTGGAATTTCCCAAATCGCTGAAACGCGTATTCATTATACTCTTATGTAGAGCTTTGAAAATAAGTTCGAAGCAAATCGGACACAGTTTAAAACTTCGCACAAAAAATCTTTGAGTCGCATTCCACTCGATAAAGTTTGGATTCTGCGCAAAGGGCGAAACACGTCGCAAATGATTTTTCTTATAGATCTCTGGAAAAGAATTTGAGCGTGAAACGTCTCCCACCAAATCTTTTACCTCCATTTCCGCCAAGGAGAAATGGATTTTCCTAAAAGTGTGAAACACCCCTCAAATGAATTTGAACAAAGATCTTTGAAAATTAGTTTGAGGCCGATCAGATGGCAAACAAAAAAGTTACATACAAACCTTTTTCGCGATTTTTCCACACTTGCGGGTGGAATTTCCCGAAACCCAGTCTTAACGTGCACCTACATCGAATCAGGTAACTACAGTGAAAATTTCAGCTTCCTAGCTGTTACAGTTTGGGTTGTGCGTTGATCACCAATCAGGCAGTCAGTCAGTCAGTCAGGACAAACAGTTTTATATATAGAGATCGCACGACATAAGAATAACTCCAAATCCGAATATAATTTTCTATAAACATCTGAAAATACACTTATTTAACACATTGTAATATTTAATAAAAAGAAAATACAAACTCTAGTTCAATTTATCAACCTATGATTTCTTGCATAGTGTAAATATATATATATTTGTGCAACCACATAGTACATACATACATTCGATAAACAAATCCACAAATCATGTGTACTATGTGTGCCCACATATAATATTTTTCAGTGCACAATATACAATAAATTAAATTGTAATGAAACAACACAAGCACGTCAGTGCTGGTTTATCTTTAGAATGTTCTTTATTCGGAACTCTGTCCCCTTCAGAGCAGCAGAGCATAATTAAAAGAGAGAGAGAGTTTGTGTTATGTGCATGCATTGGTGAGTACATATATGGTACTCTTGTTATGCGCTACATAAGCGATGCGTGGGATAAACGGCCAGCTAAAGTACTACCGCACTGCGTAATATGAGCCTCAGTCAATAAACTCAAGTGGCTCAGCGCTTTTGGCTTTATGCTTGTTATTGTATGTAACAAAGTGCCGCATACTTTTGTATTTAAATACAGGGTGTTATTTAATACTTATACACACTACACCTCCCCTTTTAGAAGAACAGCGTAATATAATGTAGTTTTTTGTAATTTTGTGTTGATAAACTTAATTGGGTCTTGATGAATGATGAGTGAGTTGATGTAGAAAAATAAAATTAATTTATTGTTTTATACCCAATTTTTAAATTCAATAACATTTTTTATTATTGTTAGGATAAATCTTAGATTTTTTCTTTATACATATATATCCTTTTCCCCCTATTGGACAAAGAATGTATTATAAAATATTGTTTTTGTAGCGATAATTTTTTTATTGATAATTACTTTGTGGCTGATCAGGCCTAAAAATGTAATATGTTCTGTGCTCGAGCCAAACAAAGTTTTGAATAATATTAACCTGTTATTATTTACTACTTGGGGTTTTTTTCCTACATCTACTTTTATGTTGTTTTTATCTTCTATGCTTATAACCTTATATGGTCCTAAATATTTACTTTCTAAATTATGCGCTGTGCCTTTCTTTAGTAGAACTAAATTTCGAATCTCTAGTTCTATGTCATCTATTTATTTATCGTATTCTATCTTTCTTTTTTAATTTTCTAAATCTATTAAAGTTTTACACTTTTATAAGCAATTTCTAATCTAATCTTAAATTCTTTTGCGTAGTCGTCTGTATTATATAAAGGGTCCTTTCTAGTTTGGTTATTAAATTCTATGAACTGTCTTGGTAATCTACCATAAACAAGTTCGTATGGACAGTATTCATATACTGTCGATGGTGTAGTGTTTAAACAATATGTGAAATAATTCAACCATATGCCCCAATCGTTTTTGTCATTCGAACTACTGGTATTGTAATCAGATATTTATCAAAAGCTGTATTCGGTGTAACGTTATTACCATTGGTGCTTTTGTATGTGTTGTGGTTTTTGCTAATTGGCATTTCACACAAGTTTTCACGTACTTTGTAATTGCCTTAGTCATTTAACAGGGTACGCGTAACCCCTGTATGGCCTCTTTCTATGGGATCATCATGATATATCGACAGGATTGCTTTTATTTGGGTTTGGTAATTTTTGTCTATTTGTGTTATTTTTGTTATGGCGCTTTTTTTAATGTATTTAAATATTTATTGCCCATATTTAAATTCATTTAGTGATACAAATTCGAAAATTTGTTAATTTGGTGACAACTATACGTTTGCCCTAATTCGAATTTTCCATTGGAGTACAAATCGTTAACTGAAAATTGTGAAATGATTCGCTTTCCTCTTTTAAGTAAACAATTTAACAAAATTAATATATTTTGATTAAACAGAAAAAAGGAGGAAACCAAAAAACAAAATTATACTACCGTCGACAAAATTAAATATAAAACGGAAACAAAAAATTAAATTAAACTAGGGTCGACAAAATTTTGATTAAACGGAAAAACCAAAAAATTAAATTATACTAGGACCAAAAACAAAACAAAATAATATATTTTGATTAAACGGAAAAAGGAAAAAAAAGAAAAAATTCTATTTATGTTATTTTAGAACAACTACCGTCGACAAAATTAAATATATCCCGATTAAAAGGAAAAAACCGAAAATTAAATTATACTACCGTCGACAAAATTAATATATTTTGATTAAACAGAAAAAAGGAGGAAACCAAAAAACAAAATTATACTACCGTCGACAAAATTAAATATAAAACGGAAACAAAAAATTAAATTAAACTAGGGTCGACAAAATTTTGATTAAACGGAAAAACCAAAAAATTAAATTATACTAGGACCAAAAACAAAACAAAATAATATATTTTGATTAAACGGAAAAAGGAAAAAAAAGAAAAAATTCTATTTATGTTATTTTAGAACAACTACCGTCGACAAAATTAAATATATCCCGATTAAAAGGAAAAAACCGAAAATTAAATTATACTACCGTCGACAAAATTAATATATTTTGATTAAACAGAAAAAAGGAGGAAACCAAAAAACAAAATTATACTACCGT
Source organism: Drosophila montana (assembly GCF_035044405.1). Classification (NCBI taxonomy): domain Eukaryota; kingdom Metazoa; phylum Arthropoda; class Insecta; order Diptera; family Drosophilidae; genus Drosophila; species Drosophila montana. The sequence continues at coordinate 1,523 of NW_026996635.1, read as the reverse complement.
CGACAAAATTAAATATAAAACGGAAACAAAAAATTAAATTAAACTAGGGTCGACAAAATTTTGATTAAACGGAAAAACCAAAAAATTAAATTATACTAGGACCAAAAACAAAACAAAATAATATATTTTGATTAAACGGAAAAAGGAAAAAAAAGAAAAAATTCTATTTATGTTATTTTAGAACAACTACCGTCGACAAAATTAAATATATCCCGATTAAAAGGAAAAAACCGAAAATTAAATTATACTACCGTCGACAAAATTAATATATTTTGATTAAACAGAAAAAAGGAGGAAACCAAAAAACAAAATTATACTACCGTCGACAAAATTAAATATAAAACGGAAACAAAAAATTAAATTAAACTAGGGTCGACAAAATTTTGATTAAACGGAAAAACCAAAAAATTAAATTATACTAGGACCAAAAACAAAACAAAATAATATATTTTGATTAAACGGAAAAAGGAAAAAAAAGAAAAAATTCTATTTATGTTATTTTAGAACAACTACCGTCGACAAAATTAAATATATCCCGATTAAAAGGAAAAAACCGAAAATTAAATTATACTACCGTCGACAAAATTAATATATTTTGATTAAACAGAAAAAAGGAGGAAACCAAAAAACAAAATTATACTACCGTCGACAAAATTAAATATAAAACGGAAACAAAAAATTAAATTAAACTAGGGTCGACAAAATTTTGATTAAACGGAAAAACCAAAAAATTAAATTATACTAGGACCAAAAACAAAACAAAATAATATATTTTGATTAAACGGAAAAAGGAAAAAAAAGAAAAAATTCTATTTATGTTATTTTAGAACAACTACCGTCGACAAAATTAAATATATCCCGATTAAAAGGAAAAAACCGAAAATTAAATTATACTACCGTCGACAAAATTAATATATTTTGATTAAACAGAAAAAAGGAGGAAACCAAAAAACAAAATTATACTACCGTCGACAAAATTAAATATAAAACGGAAACAAAAAATTAAATTAAACTAGGGTCGACAAAATTTTGATTAAACGGAAAAACCAAAAAATTAAATTATACTAGGACCAAAAACAAAACAAAATAATATATTTTGATTAAACGGAAAAAGGAAAAAAAAGAAAAAATTCTATTTATGTTATTTTAGAACAACTACCGTCGACAAAATTAAATATATCCCGATTAAAAGGAAAAAACCGAAAATTAAATTATACTACCGTCGACAAAATTAATATATTTTGATTAAACAGAAAAAAGGAGGAAACCAAAAAACAAAATTATACTACCGTCGACAAAATTAAATATAAAACGGAAACAAAAAATTAAATTAAACTAGGGTCGACAAAATTTTGATTAAACGGAAAAACCAAAAAATTAAATTATACTAGGACCAAAAACAAAACAAAATAATATATTTTGATTAAACGGAAAAAGGAAAAAAAAGAAAAAATTCTATTTATGTTATTTTAGAACAACTACCGTCGACAAAATTAAATATATCCCGATTAAAAGGAAAAAAC
>NW_026996634.1:0-10922 GCF_035044405.1 Drosophila montana | reverse complement strand
GCCTAGACCCCTTTTTGGCAATCCGTATACTACATCAATCATCTGATGACATTCGTTCGCTAGCAAGTCACGTTATCGCAAACAATATGTATGTCGACGATGTACTCGCAGGAGCCCATTCCAAATCAACAGCAGCTCAGGCAATTGCAGAACTCCGCGCAGCCCTTGAATCAGAAATCGAGGATGCCTGTTCGGCGAAGACTCTCGTGATCAGATGGAAAGCTGACACCGATGAGTTCTGTTTCGCTCCATCCGTCTCCAAACGTGAGGTCCTATCACAGATTGCCAAACTGTTCGATCCAGCAGGTTGGCTGGGTCCAGTCATTGTTCAGGCAAAAATATTAATGCAGGAGATCTGGCTCCAAGAACTGGGCTGGGACGATCCACTACCTGAGAGTCTTCTCAGTAAGTGGCATTTATTCCTCGAAGAGTATCTGGGCCTCAGTGCGACACCGGCTGAAACCAGCGATCGTCTGCCAATCGGACGTTGTGGAAGGGCTCATTTAGTTTCTCACTGATGAGCTTGGATGGAGTCCGGTACTGAAGTTAAGGCATCACCTGCAGGAAGCTGGAGGTCCTGGAACGGATGACGCCCGAGCAAGCGTCAGCAAGCGTTGTCTGTACCGACGCGGGTGACGGATAGCCCGGAAGCCTTTGCCAAAGATGCGTCGATCAGACTTACCGGACAGCACGGGTCTAAAAGTGCCCGAGTGTTGCGGCTCGCCTTGCCGTTTCCAAGTCGGATTAGTGCTCTCAAGAGCACGGTTGTCCTTTTGTGTTCCATCAAGGTGGACCGGGAGATGGAACCAGTGGATGAAGGCGGCGCGGATTCTGCTCCGTCAGAACTGCCCAGAGTCTCTTCTCTGAAGATAGCCGCATAAACCTTTGGCACTTTCGCAGCCGTGGACTCCTCGACATACTCGGCATCGGAACGACTCCGTTGGATCGGCCTTGTTGTTGGCTTGGAGACATCGTGCTGTTACGTGAAACATAATAAACATTAATTATTCGGCTTTATACGGATGGTTGGTCGGTGGATCTAGGGTTGTAGACCTATGTAATTTTTAATCTCGAAGGGGCCTGCAACATCGAACCCAGTGTTAGTGAACGGCCGCGAGAATGTGACTCCCTCCACAGGCAAGTCACCCATGAGCTGCGTTTGTAATTTCTTTTGTTGGATTACGCAGATTTTGCAGGAATGGATTGTTGATTTCACTTACACCTTGAGCTTTGGAATCCAGTACTGAGATCGTATTAGACGCATCATGAGCTGGTTGCCTTCATGCAAGGATATACAATAAGTGAAAGCGGTCAAGAGACGCGAATATGCACACGTGTCTGGCAGTATTATCTGATGCCTCTAATCGTAGCCGCGTGATCCGGCCGCTCTTATGCGACCACATGCTCGAATTATACCCTTACCATCTAGAAAGAGGTTCAAATTAAGGAGTTTGCTGTAAATGAGCGGTTTATTCGTGCTCAAGTAAGTGTACTCTGACGAGTATGCTTGTCTCTGGGTTAAATTGGAAGTTAAATGTATGTCAACACTCTCAGGGCTCGGTCGAACTTGGAGAAGCGTTCGAGGAAAGGAAATGAGGGAGCCGTGTTTGCGAGGTTTACTTAAATCGTGCGTTGCTCTACTGTCGTATCTGGGATAGGTTCCGAAGGAATGGGCCATTGGCTGTGAGGTGTGCGCAACCATTCTGACCCGTGCCACCACAGCTCATTGTTGCCTAAAGCTTGTGGTGGGGCACCTCTGCTCGCTAGGTCAGCTGGATTGTACTCGGATCGTACATGGGACCTGAGTAATTTTTGCCACTCTGTTTGCTACAAAGGTAGTCCAGCGCATGGTGGCTTATGAAGCCAGGCTGGCACAATTGTGTAATCTGTCCAATAGGACCAGTCGTGGCAAGGATACCGTCTTGACTGGAGCGACTCTCGTTTTTGCTGTTAGGAGATGTCCTGATATGCGTCTTGTATCTCAGTGCGCACATAAATGGTAGCCCCGTGGTCCCCAATGGGCGAAATTCGACCCATCTAGGGATGCGAATCTGGTGTTGGGCTCGGACATCTATCCCGAATTAATTCTCCAAGGCGTCCTGCCGAGCCATGGCGGCGAACCATTGGCCCAAAACACGGTATTCGGGTGGATACTGTCCGGATCCTGCGCTCACCAGTAAAAACAGAGCCACTACTCTCTCCTTTTTTTTGCGCAATACTGCAAGGCGGGCGGCATGTTTATACAAGAAGTGTATCTGGCCGTCACGTGAATAAACGTGTTTTACTTCGACTTAGCATAAATACAATTTTTCAGAACAGAAACGCTCCCCCATTACCAGCTATTCGCCTGTTTTTTATCTGGAACCCCTGCGGACGCCCTACTACAACACCCTTCGTTGATATATCTGCCACTTGTTAATACGTCCTATGTTCATAATTTCATACACAGAAGCAGGCATCCTGGACTAGTAGTGTGTGATATACAACATGGGACCCAACTCTTACTGAGCACACCTGTGGGATGAGATTAAATCACTGCGATCGAGAAGAGTTGTTAAGCCATTCAGTTGTATCGCATCACTTGACCCTTTTTTGGATGAATTCGGCATTCTTAGAGTTGATGGGCGCTTGAAAAACTCCTCGCCGGATTTCAAAGCTCGCCATCCAATAATTCTCCCGCGGCTCCATCCCATCACAGATTCACTCATCACAAGGTTTCACAATCGGAACCTACTCGCTGGTCCACGTGCTTTCCTTGCTCATATTCGGTTGCAGTATTGGCCGATTGGTGGAAGGAAGACCGTATCCAAGGTGTGAGATGCTTTCGTGCCAAGCCTCGATTAGTAGAGCATATAATGGCTGATCTTCCCAAAGAACGTGTGACTGCTTGTCGAGCCTTTGAAGTCTCTGGCGTTGATTATTGTGGACCATTTTTCTATAAGCGACTAAGCAGTTCACCTGGAGCTGGTCATGGATCTGTCGACGGCTTCATTCTAGAATGCGCTCAAGAGGTTTATATCGACTCGAGGCAGGCCATCTCAGATATGGTCGGATAACGCTACCAACTTTGTCGGCGCCAAGAACGAGCTTCTGGACCTCAAGCGTCTATTCATCAGTCGCAATCATATTGACTCAGTGCAGAAGTTTTGTATGGCTGACTCCATTGATTGGAAATTTATTCCCCCTCGTTCGCCGCATTTTGGAGGCCTTTGGGAAGCAGCAGTGAAGACAGCGAAGTATCATATCTCCAACAACAGTTTTGGTCCCGCTGGCGCGAAGAATATTTAACGCTGCTTCAGCAGCGATAAGGAGAGCTGCAAACAAGCTGTGCCTAATGCCCATCAAGGACTCAGTTGAAAGCCCAGTTGCAAAGTCGCTCCAGCTGTTTTAGCTGCGTAGCCAGACATTATCCCCCCTTTGGATAGGATCCCAACTGTATTTGTTATAAGGTACGAAAAGCAAACAGATTGTGTCTGTGCTTATCATTAATGTACAAGAGTTGACAAGGGCCCGAATTGCTACGTGACAATTGCAGCAAAGCGACAATTGTTTGAATAAAATGCACGAAACGAACGAACTTAATTAACTCGATGCGCAGCATCGAGGCCTTAGCATAAGTTAATTCTAGGGTAATAAATGATCTTTACAGGGAAGAGACACAGATCAATGTAAATAATGATGAGAGCGAAATTTAAGCAATTGCTTCGCAGAGCACTGTTATAAGTAATATCTGCCTACGCAGTCAGAACTGCTGGAGTGACTTCGCAATTGATAAGAGCAGCATCTTAATCTTATCTTATAATACATGCTTTGCGAAGCAACTGCATAAATTTCGCTGTAACGATCACCAAAAAAAAACTTTGAAATGCATTTTCCACCGAAGGTGTTTAGATTTTGCGAAAAATGCGAAACACGTCTCTAATGATTTTTCTTATAGATCTTTGGAAATAAATTTGAACACAAAACGTCATCCACCAAATCTTCGACCCCATTTGCACCAAGGAGGGATGGATTTTTCAAAAAGTGTGAAACACCCCTCAAATGAATTTGAACAAAGATCGTTGAAAATAAGTTTGAGGCCGATCGGATCGTTAACAAAAAACTTTCATACAACCGTTTTCCGCCAATTTACCACTCTTGCGTGTGGAATTTCACAAATCGCTAAAAAACGTATTTATTAAGATCTTATGTAGAGATTTGAAAATAAGTTTGAAGCAAATCGGACACAACTTAAAACTTCGCCCAAAAAATCTTTGAATCGCATTCCCCCCGAAGAAGTTTAAATTCTGCAAAAGTGAAAAACACGTCTCAAATGAATTTTCATATAGATACTTGGAAATAAATTTGAGGGCGAAACGTCACCCACCAAATTTTTGACCCCCATTTCCACCAAGGAGGGATACATTTTCCAAAAAGTGCGAAACACTCTCAAATGAATTTGAACAAAGACCTTTGAAAATAAATTTGAGGCTGATCGGATGGTAAACAAAAAAGTAACATACAAACGTTTTTCGCGATTTTTCCACACTTGCGGGTGGAATTTTCCGAAACCCCGTCTTAACGTGCACCTACATTACATAAGGTAACTACAGTCTAAATTTCATCTTCCTAGCTCTTACGGTTTGGGCTGTGCGTTGATCACCAATCAGTCAGTCAGTCAGTCAGGACAAACAGTTTTATATATAGAGATATATATATTCTGTAACTCAAGAATAAATGCCAATATTTACCAAAGGCCCGGTACAGTACACTGTAATCAGTTTATTACAAATATAATGTGCAGCAGCAGCAGATTATGAAAGTGTGAGAGGCAGTCAGCACCTTGCACCAACGCTGGAAGTGAAAACTAAAAGTAACTATAGATGAGCAACGTTGGACTGGGAGAGGCTGCTTCTATTGAGCAAAGGGATGCACCCAGCCTGCAAGAGGCCTTAGATGTGTATCAAGACAAGAGAAGAAACAGAAGAAGAAGACAAAAAGAAGCGGACATAGGATCAAACTTCTACAACAGAGAAGACTAATAAAAGACTTCATCAAAATAGCGACAACGCACCAGGAAAAAGATGAGCCCATGAGGAATCTCAAGGTCATCGAGAAACAACTTCGTACTGGTGCGAAAAACCCACTGTTAGGCTTTCATACTAATTCCATATGACTGATATTGAATTGTATAGAGCAAAATGTTGTAAATTGGTCATATGTAAACTAACATTGTCTTTTTTTCTTAATATATTTTCCTTGTGCGATTGTACATTGGTACAAAAACATTTTGAAAACATTTAAAAAAAAAGAAAATTTAAATTAAATTTCAAGAATGGGTTGGTTCGGTTCTGACGATAGTCAGACCAAAGACAATACGGCCAATGTGGTCAACAATGTCAAAACTATAGATCAAACAGATGGAATTCAATCATTGTGGATCTTACTCCTTATCTTAACAATTGCCAATGCCACTCAATTTATTTTGCATTTGTATATAAAACATAATAAAATCATTTAATAACGCTGTTCGGTCATATACCTCATATATACATTAGTCAGGGTATCAATAGCAATGTCAAAGCAGATTATGTTAAGATTATGCTAATTCTCTTCTATTTGAATGTCATAAGCACTCATACACATGTACGAAGTCTCGCTCTCTTTCGAACTCTGTAATTGCTCGGTTCCTTTAATCTTAATTTATGTTAAGAAATCAGTTCTGTTAGCATCATCATAGAAGTCAGTCGTGTTGCTCATCAATTTGTAAAACCTTTATTAAAACTTCATACCATCCACACACGCCCACTTGAGATAAGATTCTAAAAGGTCAAAAAAACGCTTTTGATCCAAAATTTTGTCGCCCAACATTGGGGCTAGTGTGTGAAAATTGACGGCATATCGTTGCCGCACAACATTTCGTTGGAGAAAGGTTTTATCGAACTCTTCGCAAAATACAGCATCGACAGCAACATTTGGCCAGCTCTTCTTTCTCGTTGCCGTTGCTTCGTCGCTGGAAACTCGCTACCTTCGCTTCGCTACTGCATTTTTGTAGCCGTTACTTCGCGCTGGATACGCTCTGAGTTTGATTGCTCATTGCCTTTGCTTCACAGCTCCTTTCTCGTTGCCGTTGCTTCGTCGCTGGAAACTCGCTACCTTCGCTTTGCTGCTGCATTCTCGTTACCGTTGCTTCGTCGCTGGAAGCTCGCTGCCTCTGCTTGTTCACTGCATTTTGTTTCATCACTGCAAGCGACCCTCACATCGGTGAGCGCAACATTTACAAGTCTTAGCTGTTCTGTTAACAGTTGGGAACTTTTGAACTGTCGCTCGCTCACATCGGTGAGAGTGACATCATCAGGTTAAAGTTAGGCTGTGAACATTTTGCAGTATCAGAACTGTCGCTCGGTCACATCGGTGATCACAACATTCTCGATACATAATGTCAACTCTTGAAGCAAACTTACGTAAGCGAGCGAAGGGCTCTGCCCTACAGGCAGTAAAGGCATTCCAAGTGACTCAGGAAAATTATCCCAAGGCTCTTGCTCGTTTAAGTGAACGTTATGACAATCCTACACTTACATTTTTAGACACAATAGAATCACTATTCAATCTACAGCCAGTCGACAAACCGAACGGAAATCAGCTGCGCAGTCTGCTGGACAATGCGTCAGCCCTATATTCATCACTATCGTCATTGGGTACCGGATCAGAAATTGTGACCAGCAAACTCGTAACAAGTGGAATGAGTCTCTTGACTTACGTACATTGCCAAATTGGGCTCACTGCACAACTATTTTGGAACGTCATTGTCAGTTTCTGCAATCAAGCGGCATTGCATCGTATCGAATGGCTGATTCTTCGAAACAAAAACACGTCTGCAAGCCTAGCAAGGGATTATCATTTGCTATTACTAATCCAACATGCATTGTTTGTTCCAGCTCCGACCATAAAATTGTACAATGTTCTCAGTTTCAAGACATGAGTCCTAAACTCAAGTACGGAGTCGTAAATAATGCTGGACTTTGCATTGATTGCCTTCAATTAGGACATCGGATGGCTCTGTGTCCGTCTAACAATCGTTGTCGAAGCTGCAAGCATCGCCATCACACGCTTCTGCATTTTGGCCAACCGCCTGCATCATCATCGTCTTCATCGCCATCATCCATAGCGCAAATATCCTCAACAACTTCTGCTGCAACGCACTCGGATATGAATCAATCACCAGGCATACAAATCATTCTTGCTACTGCAAAGGTACTACTACGAGATTCATCAGGGGCGAATAAACAAAGCAGAGCATTGCTTGACTCATGTTCACAAGTCAATTTCATGACGAATCAATTCGCCCAACGGCTGCATCTCCGCCGTGATAAACATCAGTTCGAAATCCGCAGCATTGGGGAGTCCTCGAATAAAATTAACAACTGCACAACTACTGGAATTAAATCTCGTTTATCACCATTTGAAGTAGCACTACAGTTCTGCATAACTTCTAGCATTGCCTACCAGCCGGATTCGGAAATCGACACGACAAATTGGAGGTTGCCCGCGAATGCGCCACTTGCGGACGAAACTTTCCACAGGTCAAGCCGGATTGATCTCCTTCTCGGTACAGAGGCATTTTTCGAATGCCTAGCTGTTGGACAGATCAAGCTCGGAGACAATTTGCCAGTCCTTCAGAAAACGTTGCTTGGATGGGTTGTGTCTGGCAAGTATCGTCATCAGTCGGCTAAGCAATCATCAACGTGCTTGCTTTCTGTGGAGGAGTCAATTGACAAAAATCTTGAATTACTGTGGAGCATTGATGCTATACAAAATTCTCCAAAGTCAATCAATTCGGATCATCGGCTCTGTGAAGATATGTACTCAAGGACAACACAGATGAATAACGGCAGGATTTTTTATCGCTCGAGTGCGCCTCAGTTAGCAGCCTACTGTTCAATCGCAATATGTAACTTTCATGAAAGAATATGAGGATCTCGGCCATATGACTTAAGGGACGAATCCGAGATTAAGTGAGCCACACTTTTACATACCTCACCACTGCGTCGTGTTTGACGCCTCGTGCACTACATCGTCCCAGCATTCATTGAATGATTTGCTTCTCGTTGGACCAACACTCCAAGACGATCTGTATATACTTCTCCTTCGTTTTCGATTGGTACGTTACGCCATCACAGCGGACATTACGAAAATGTTTAGACAAGTTTTAGTCAGCCAAGTGGATCGGGAATTTCAGTATATATTTTGGAGAGCATCCTCTGACGCTGATTTGCAGCTAATTTGAGCTGAATACAATGACGTATGGAACGGCCTCGGCCCCATACTTAGCAGTTCGCAGTTTGCAATATCTAGCAGATCTGCAAGTGAACGAGTTTTACCAAGTTACTTCGCCGAGGACTCCAATCATCCAACCGTAAGAGGCGATGAATCGGTAAATGATTTAAACTTGGATGAAAACGCTGTCACTACCGCTCTTGGCGTAGCTTGGGATTAACGTCGTGATGTGCTCTTATATGCCTAAATTGCCTAAAGAAAAGCCATCATGCAGCTCTGGATGCTGTCGGACCTGCGGGGCGAAACATCATTCCCTGCAGCACTTAAATAATTCTGCCTTTCCGTCTGGTCAGCTGACTGCGCCTGCTGATTCATCGTCGATAGCCCATCTATCGATAGCCTCTTTCGCTAAGTCGTCGCCATCTACCTCCACCTCTCTTGTTGCCCAGCAATTCAGTAGTGATGTTGTCCTCTTGGCTACTGCTATGGTCTTCGTTAAAAATCGTTCCGGCACTTTAACAGCTTGTCGTGTCTTTATGGATTCCGGTTCTCAGCTTCATCTTATAACGTCGCTCAACAGATTCAGTTAAAGAAGCAGAAGTCCTCAGCCATTGTCTCTGGTCTAGGAGATTCTCGTTTTGACACAGAAGAAAATACGGTCACTATTACTATACAGTCTTAAGTCTCTGAGTACTCAACATGCCTCACAGCTCTGGGAGCGCATATAATTGATAGTCAACCGAATTTTACTATCACCACTACGAATTGCTATCGTGATGACCTCATTTCAGGGGGTGACTCAATTCAAGAAGCAAAGGAAATTCTTAATCAGACGGCTCGAATCTTGGCAAGTGGGGGCTTCAAGTTGCTGTATTGGAAGGGATTCCCGATGAGGACAGAGAATCTTCTCTAAAGCTTGATGATGCGAGCGACATTACCAAAACTCTTCGACTCGCTTGGGACTCAGCGTCGGATCGGTTGCTGTTTTCTTTCTCGTCCATTCAGCAGAGATCCAAACCATCTAAAAGATCAATTCTCTCGACTATAGCTCGCTTGTATGACCCGCTTGGACTTATCGGGCCGGTAATCGCCAAAGCTAAGATTTTCTTGCAGCAGATCTGGAAGGAGAATTAGACTGGCCTGCTTCTTGCTTTCCAAAAAAGCCAGAACAAAAACCAAAAAAAAGGTCCTTATTGCGTCATCTCCCTTCGTTGATATATCTGCAACTTGTAAATACGTCAACTCATTTGATACAATGCAGCGTATATTCGCATATATCTATAAATTCATACACAGAAGCGGGCATCCTGGACTAATAATGTGTGATATACAACATGGGACCCAACTCTTACTGAGGCTCGTTTAGAGAGCACACCTGTGGGATGAGATTAAATCACTGCGATCGAGAAGAGTTGTTAAGCCATTCAGTTGTATCGCATCACTTGACCCTTTTTTGGATGAATTCGGCATTCTTAGAGTTGATGGGCGCTTGAAAAACTCCGCTGGATTTCGAAGCTTGCTATCCAATAATTCTCCCGCTGCTCTATCCCATCACAGATTCACTCATCACAAGGTTTTACAATCGGGACTTACACGCTGGTCCACGGGCACTCCTTGCTCATATTCGGTTGCAGTATTGGCCGATTGGACGAAGGAAGACCGTATCCATGGTCGTTGGAAAATTTGTGAGATGCTTTCGTGCCAAACCTCGATTAGTAGAGCATGTAATGGCTGATCTTCCCAAAGAACGTTTGAGTGCTTGTCGAGCCTTTTCAGTCTCTGGCGTTGACTATTGTGGACCATTTTTCTATAAGCTTGACGTACGAAATAAAGCTCCAGTCAAATGTTACATGGCTGTGTTCGTCTGCTTCGCGACTAAAGTAGTTCACCTTGAGCTGGTCAAGGATCTGTCGACGGCTTCACTCTTGAATGCGCTAAGAGGTTTATATCGACTCGAGGCAGGCTATCTCAGATACGGTCGGATAAAGCTACCAACTTTGTCGGCGCCAAGAACGAGCTTCTGGACCTCAAGCGTCTATTCATCAGTCGCAATCATTTTTATCGTGGTGTTGGCACTTGTGTTCTCAAGTTCGAAGAGCTTCGCACCCTAGTCTGCCACATAGCATCGATAATTAACTCCAGGCCATCTTTTCTTCTTTCAGAAGATCCAGCAGACCTAGATGTACTCACTCCAGCTCATTTCTTGATTGGTGGACCCAGCTAATCGTTCGTTGAGCCTGATGTGACGCACCTTCAATTCAATCGTCTGGATGGCTGACAACGCATAACATACCTCTAACAACTGTTTTGGTCCCGCTGGCGCGAAGAATATTTAACGCTGCTTCAGCAGCGCTCCAAATGGCGCACTCCGATACCAGGCCTATGCGTCAACGACTTAGTCCTCGTAAAGGATGAAAATCTGCCGCCAGCACAGGAGAGGTAAGGAAAGCTGCAAACAACCTATGCCTACTGCCCATCAAGGACTCAGTTGAAAGCCCATGCCCTCCAACGGGCGGAGAATGTCTGGCTACGCAGCCAAAACAGCTGTAGCGACTTCGCAACTGATAAAAAAAGCATCTTACTTGTTGCGCTATCGATCGTTTTCAATAACTTTCACAAATAGAAATCATTTAACTTATTTTATTTCTTGTGTTTCAATTTTTTTG
>NW_026996633.1:0-2410 GCF_035044405.1 Drosophila montana | reverse complement strand
ATGATTCGTCATCGATAGTTCCAAACTATCGGAAATTCATCGTCAAGTAGTATCGTTGCTGCACGACACTCGACAATCGTGCTGCCACCGCGTTATTGGAAACTTAATTGGTTTTTTAAATAAAATACACAATAAAGTTAAGTTTCGCCACCGGAAATGGAGTCATGAGAAAACTGCGTTAAATAGACACCACCCCCGACTCATTTGGACATTCCTTATTTGGGGTGACTAAAACGTAGAATTACCGAAAACACATTTTTCGCATTTTTCAAATATGTGACATTTTCATTTCGTGTTTTTTGCGATGATTAATCGAATTTCGTATCGACGTTATGAAAAATATGAATGTATCATTACCACAAATAGCTGATATAGCAACTAAGGCAAGCTTTTTTTTAGACTCACTAACAATGATATAGGTTTCAATTTGCTAACGCAGGTAGAAGCAAATCTGAACACCCAATCCAACGATTTAGAATACGGAGACATGCCGGAAAATGTATAGTACCGTAACAGTGATGGCGTCAATTTTACTCGTGCAGACGATATAGTAGTTAATTTGAACCGTATCAAAGCCTTTTCCACTTCTAGTGAGTTTAAATACGTCAGTTGTTGCAACAATCTGTTACAAAACGAAATAATAATAACCCTACTTTGGTTGGTGATAAGAAAGGTTGCGATTACTTTGGTGACAGAAACAAGCATTTCACTGACTTCCGCAAGTTCCGATCGGCGATCGGTATCCCATGCCAAGTATCCCTATTATATTAGCCAATCTAGGAAAGGCCAAATACCGCACGACGCTAGATCCGAAGTCCGGTATCCGGACCAGATTTATTTAGCGGAACAAGACCGTGAAAAGACTTCCTTCTCCTTACATGGAGGGTAGTATGAATTTCATCGATTGCCGTTCGGACTGAATAACCCGGGCAACATATTCCAATGAGCTAACGTTGAGTTAACGTTGTCGATGTCATTATTTTCTCAGAAAATGAATCTGACCAAGTCAATCACATTGACTGGGTTTTGAAGAGCCTTTGTAACGTTAACATGGTGTTGGCCAATCAAAAAACAAACTTTGTATGACAGACAACCGAAAAAAACAGGAGTTCGGAGTGACTCCATCATTGCCGGGTAAGCGCTCCTCACAGATATTTTTTCTACGAAAAGAACGCAGTTGTTAACTTGCATTGACAAATTTTTGTAGCTTTCTAATTTCCAGCCAATAATATCTCGAACGAAAGCTAATCTCAAAATTCCGATCATTTAGAGTTTGAATATCTTTTCCAGGACATATACATACATGTATGGCAGATGATCTTACCTAATTTTAGCTAGTTTAATGAGATGAGGATTAATCTTCCAATTAACAATATTATTTGCAACCGCCTTAAATAACATGTTCTGATATTTATGGCTGAAAGTGTCTAGATTTGTGCTTATTCTTTATAACATTTTTTTTTTCGAATGTTATCAATTTAGGCTTCCCTAAATAATAACGTATGTGCCAAGCTGCTGCTCTCCACGCTGTCTCTTGATCATTAGATTGCATCTTAACGATCTCCCACTTCTTGTTCGGTGCCAGTTTGGTATCTAGTTAGACGTTTCATAGGTGCTCTTAATATTTGGTTTTCTCGCTTAAAATATTAGTCGAGAGTTGAATCAACTACGATGATAGGTTTTTTAATAGAAGAACCTTTGAAGAAAGAGATTCCGCGAACATACAGCTCCCGAGACTGGGATGTTAGAGTAGCTGCCAACTATATCTTGGACAAGTTGGTTGTTTTTGCGGTTGGCAAGAAGTTAAGATTTCACTTAAGAATCTAATCCTTGACTCAATGAAGTGCTTTCGACGCTGTTGACGTCACAAGCTTGGTGTTGTTCTTCCTGCGTGAATGTAGAATTGTACACTTTCGAATCATGTCTTGCGGATCCAATGGAACCAATAACTTTGGTCTTATGCAACTATTTTGTCGAATTAGCGATTCTACGGTATCTGAAATGCTAGCGAGATGACCTCGATTGCACCGACTTCAGCATGTATTTTAGTATTAGAGACCCGGTCCTTTTATTAAAAGCGGGGTAGATCGTTGTGTTTTTTTTTTCATTGTTGAGATTGTAAGGTAAGCTTGCAAAACACTTACTCTCATTCGATTCTGTTGATTCTTCAACAGGCTTCGTGTCAAACCTTATTAACCTTATTATTAAATTAAAAAACATTCTGCTGTAGCATAAATAAACCACTTAGTTTATCAAAACAGCTGTTTGTTGTTGGCAAGCCTCTCTTGCACTTGTCGCAGCGGCTATAAAATGCACATTCTCCATTTATCTTAACACTCAAAAAAAGACCCTTCAATTTATTTTAATTCGTTGTCGAAAGAAATATGGCCTAAAAAATATCGATAAGTAG
>NW_026996632.1:0-40826 GCF_035044405.1 Drosophila montana | reverse complement strand
GAAGCATTACCCTTGCAGAAATACGACTTATTTTTTTTTTAATTTCAAGCAAAATTGGTCCCCACAGTTAACAAACAAATTAAAATATAATATATAAATATATCATTTAGGTCATTTAAGTTTTTAATGAATATAAATATATCAGATTCTTCTCATTATGCCTGACTGGACGAAGAAATACATGATAGAGCATTTGAATGTGTGTGCCTTTTGCCACCACAGGCACAAAGGGCACACAATTGAAGAAAAAATCTCTGGCTCGCGACAAACGCCGCGATCTACTTGTGAGCACACCCACACAACACAAACATATGTATGTATGTTTGTAGATCTCGGGGTTTTTGAGAAGCTATGCAGGGAGAAGGAGATGCACACAAGTGCGCAAAGCAATAAGTGTGAGCGAGGGGCACTCTGCACACGCATATACACATATGTATGTATTTGGGCTGAAAAGATACATATATTACAAAACAGCATCAGCCGCAGCAACGTTGTGCGCTGAGCGGGATGCGGCTTCATACTGAACGTTCGGCTGTCGAGGCCGGCGTTCGGCTGCCACTCTCAGCAGTCTTACTTTGTCTGGGCACACTAAAATGGTCGCGGTCACCCATGGGGCTCAGTCGTTGACGATTTATCGGTATCCGATTATTTTGACATTTGACAAGTCTATGCATTGTATGGTTAGTGGTGTTACCCATATTTATTATAAAGGTATTGTGTTAATTTGTTAGTCATTTAGAATAGAATTTTCATTTGAATCTATTATATCTATTACACATAAATTTAAACACATACTGAATTTTTTTTAAAAATGTTTTTTGTTTAATGGACGCATAATTACAAGCATATATAAATTGGTTTGGCGTACAAATATATCAATGTGCATTCATAAACATGCATACTTTAAGGAATATTTTATTCCATCGGCATGTGATACATGTGGAATAGTTCACAAATAATTTATGGGATTTATGTGTTTAATAACAATATTAGCTGTCGGCTTAATAATATAAATGTGACAAAGACTGTGCTGTTATTAAACTTAGTTTATCAATATTGTAGGGAAATTAACTTTTCACTTTTTATCCTGTTATATCAATCTAATACTCAAAGGAAATTTCTTTACATTGGCTTAAATTTACCTTACCGCCAGGTTATTCTTAAAGACTTCTGATTTACAGTGGCCGCGCAAACTTTTCTATCCGCGCTTCTGGTCATCTTCGCCACCCTTCCCAGCACCGTTGTTAAAGTGGAACGTTGATGTCGTCAACGATTAACGTCTTTCGACCAGACGACCTAGACATGAAAACTTAAGCTTAGCTGTCGTTATACGTCATTAGTAATCTGGTGTAAAGGAGCTACTGGCCGGGTAGAAATCTCAGTCTAACCAGGGCCAGCAAGTTACTAGACATTTGTTAATTTGCTTGGATGGTGGGTTTAGAAGGGGGAGGAAGTGCTTCAACCAACTAGCAAGCTTCAATACAAGCGTTTCTTCATTCATTCATTCTATTCTACTTCCCTATGCAAAGAAGCCCTGCCGCACTGCCTGGAGCCCTAGCGCTCCGCTGCACACTCAAGGTTATGTCTCCTGCTTCGCCTTCTTTAAAACGCGCAGATCGGTCAACTTCGCCTCGGTCGGTCAACTTCGCAACTTCACCTCGGAGCTTTCGCTCTTCGCCGCCGAATTGAAGTTGCACTCTCGAAGACGGTATTTAGCAACCGATCGGCAACCCACGCTTGCTGCGGCGGCCTGCGGTTAAGTTCAAACTTAATTCAAACTGGGCTTCTTGCCCTTAACTAACTACTAATACTTCTAATGCCTATAAACTAACAAAATAATAAAACTATGAGGCTAACGGCTCCTTGCCTTGACTTCAACTCGCTTAAGCAATAAACAGACCGGCTCCTTGCCGTGGATCAGGACTCTGGGGTGGCTGATCCAAGTAGCCACCGCACACCCCCTCATCTCTGGCGTTCAACGGGACTGGGAAGGACCCTCTTGGCGTTCGCTGGGCGAACGCGGCACGCGTAGCTGCGGTCCTCCTGACATAGTGGGCTCCGGGCGAGGCTTTTTCGGGACCAGTGTCGGCGTCCCTTCGACTTGGACACTTGGAGGTTCCGGCGGCGTTTTCCGCCAGGACCGTCTCCTGCATTTTCTCTTTCACGTTGCAATGGGCCAGAGTGGGGTCCATTACCCTCCTCGGGGACCTTAGGTAGGTATTGGAGGCTTATCCGGGGGAATCGGTTGGCCGGGTCGACCTCCAGATTGTGGGTGGCGAAGCGGCAGCGGAACAACGGCCCTTCGTCTCCCGTTACCGGCTTATAGGTCGCCGTTTACTTCGGCGCCTAATGTTCCCTTTTCTCGACGGGGTCAGAGTTGCGGTGAAGCTGGCCGGCTTCCGTGTCGGGTATTGGGGCTTCGCGCGCTACCTCGCTCGGTGACGACTCTGTTCCCAAGGCCGGCTGGGGAATCCCTGTTCCGCCCTACTCCACCGATCCGGATTCCTGCATCGATGTGGTGGACTCGCGCGTCTCGATCGGGGGAAGTTCCTGCTCACCCAACGAATCGCCCACCTCGTCGGTTGCTGCCGGAGTCGTAGTTCCAGGCGTCATTGGCGAGGGTGATGCCAGCGGGGGCGTCGGAGCCTCTTCCGCATACGTCGGCGATTCCGCGAGACTGGGGCCTCGACGAACATGGTCGTCACCTCTACGGCCATTAGCAGGACCATATCATCCAAGCGCTCCAGGGTGTTGGTCTGCCTAGTGTACAAGGTGTGGCAGAACTGGTGGCCTGTGGCGTCGGGTCCGGGGAAAGGCTCGATCCCTCCGCTGCTAGCGTCTTCGTCCGACGAAATTGAAATAACTTCTGGGTCCATCTGTAAATTCGACTTATTCGTTAACTTATCCATTACTTAGTTGTTAATACCCTATCCTCACAGTGCGGCTAACATTCTACGACGCCTATTCTAACTACGCTACTAGTGTTAGTCTAATCTACATTAAGTACGGGTGTTACGTTAGGCGACGGGTGTCGCTCTCACTCTTCGCCCACTCGTGGGCGTCCACGGGTCCTGATTTCTCCCCTTCGTCATCAGTCATCTCTTGGTAGAACGGCTTCAGCTGAGAGATATTGGCCACCCTCATCTTTCGTTCGGCTGGCCTCACTAGGCGCACAATGTTAGGCGACACGAACTTGGTAACTCGATAGGGGCCATCGAACTTGGGTGCCATTTTCGCAGCGAAGCCCTCAGCAGCGTTGGACAGTTGGTGCTGCCTTAACAGGACCATCGAGTCCAACTCTTGTCTCCGCAGGTTGTAGTATCTGCCCTGGTCCTTTGATGCGCCTTCGTGCTAGGGTCGACCGCACTAGTGGCGGACCCCGGAGTTACCTGATCGTACAAAGCGGCGGGCAACCATGCTTCAGGAAAGCAGGACTGAATCCTGTCGAGTCCGCCACACTTGTGTTGACCGCTTGCGATAACTCCGGCAAGAGCTCGTCCCACGAACTCTGATGGCCTTCGATAATAACAAAATTTATATATTCTTTATATTTTTTTGTGTTTTTTACTTTGGCTTTGCCTTTTCTCTTTCTTCCTTTTTTTCCCCAAACAAAAATTAAACAATTCAGAGGTTCTAGTCGGGGTCTCCCACTAGGGGATACCCTGAACCGTCTTATTCCAACAGCAAATACAGCTCGCGCTACGCGCTCGTTTGCTTTAGTAGTAATATATATAAATTTAAAAAAAAAAATTTCCCTTGGCAGGGTTCGAACTCGCAACTAACCGCACTACTTATCCCCTCCTCTACCCAACAGCCACATAAGACCAAAAAAAATAGTTCCCTCGGTAGGGTACGAACTCGCTTCAGACCACACTACAGCCACACCAATACTTAAATCTTAATGAAAGAAAAAAATCAATTAAAACAGCACAGGAAACGATAATTGCAATGCTGTTGATAGAATTCAAAGAAGACGCGCATGAATATGTGTGTGTACATGTATACAAAAATTCTTACAATTTGCGCTTGCTGCCGTAAACACGTGGGCTGCCAAAACATATTTTCTTTCGTGTTTCTTAACCGATCTTGATGAAATTTTCTACAGTACATCATATTGTACTAGAGAATATTCGTGTATTATAAAAAAGTCAATTTCATTGAAATTGTGGCTTATATTGTGGGCAGCATAAATTGGTTTATTTACTTGATTTATTGCTATGAGGTAGTAGCGGGGAGGTGGTGATAGGTTTAACGTGAATATACTTGATATATATATACTATTCTAGAAGCTACATGTCAAGTTTGGTGACTCTAGCTCTTATTATTTACCAAAATTGCTCAAAAAACGGGATTTCGATATCGATTTTTATCGATTACTTGGAAACGGGGCAAGTTATCGAATATCGGAAACAAACTCGATCTGCGCGGACACTTGGAGGACCTACAGCAAAAATTTCAAGTCATTGGCTCTTATAGGTTCTGAGACCCTCGCGTTCATACATACGGACAGACGGACAGACGGACGGACGGACGGACAGACAGACGGGCATGGCTAGATCGACTCGGCTATTGATGCTAATCGAGAATTTATTTACTTTATGGGGTCGGAAATACTTCCTTCTGCCTGTTACATACATTTGCACAAATACATTATACCCTTTTTACCTATTTTCAATGGGTTCAGGGCATAAAAAAAAAACACTTTTTTTTCTTTTTAATTTTTAATCGTCATCATGGCTTGGTAACTAATTGTCTGTTCTGACTTTTCAGTCCGTTTTATTTATTATTAAACACACCCGTTGTCATTGCTATCGTCAACGGTATTTACGAATTCAGTTTTTCTCCGCTCGTGAGCTGACTGCCGCGATGCCTTAACGGCCCTTTGACGCCGACGTCGACTGAAACGCGTGGCTGTGCACCCGTGTGTAAGCGTGGCATCGACGACGCCTATCTGGCGCGCGCTCTGTACTTCTTACGACCGACAGTTATCTTTTCTCTCTCGCTTTGTGCGTTGGACTCCGCACACATTTGCGTCGCCTAAGTCTTGCAGGTGTTCACTTTGTCGCCTAACACGGGGTATGAAATGCACTAGCTAGAGTATGCTTGACTATCTTAAACCCTGGATTTATATTTTGCCCATATCTGATAAATTACTTTCGTCTTCTTTCCTGATAGGATTCATACACTCTAGGGTGTGCCCGACTAAAATTAATCTGGGCTATTTTATACATCTCCTCACCTTTTTTAAACTTATTTATTTTAAAACCCTTATTTGGGCATCATTGTGGGGCTTTAATCCGCAAACATGCCACGCCCCTAAACGCTTTCGATTCCTGCTCGGGCGCAACTTGTAAGGAGCTACTGGCCGGGGTTCAAATCTCAGTCTAACCAGGGCCAGAAAGTTACTAGACATTTGTTAACTTGCTAGGATGGTGGGCTTAGAAGGGGGAGGAAGTGCTTCAACAAATCGTACCTCGTACTACTTTTACAGGGTAGGGCATGAAGTATATACACACAAAGCCGGGATTGATCAAGCAGGCGACGGGCAGCAGCCGTGTACCTCTACACACCACACTAGGTTAGGAAAGGAGGTTATGTCGAACATAGGTTAGCCACGGTACTCGAGATTAATGTTAGTTTTCGATAAAAGAACTAGCAAGCTTTAATACAAACTTTTATTTATTTATTCATTCTATTCTACTTCCCTACGCAAAGAAGCCCTTCCGCACTGCCTGGAGCCCTAGCGCTCCGCTGCACACTCAAGGTTATGTCTCCTGCTTCGCTTTCTTTAACACGCGTCTACTTACTCTGATGCTCGCTCCAAAAGTGCCGGCACGCTCGCAGGCGAGCCGTGCGCTTGCCTCGGTCGCTCAACTTCACCGCGAGCTTTCGCAACTTCACCTCGGTGCTTTCGCTCTTCGCCGCCGAATTGAAGTTGCGCTCTCGAAGACGGTGTTGAGCAACCGATTGTCAATACCCGGTTGCTGCGGCGGCCAGCGGTTGAATTCAAACTTAGCTTCTTGGCCTCAACTAACTACTAATACTTATAATGCTTATAAACTAACAAAATAATAAAACTATAAGGCTAACGGCTCCTTGCCGTGACTTTAGCTCGCTTAAGCAATAAACAGACCGGCTCCTTGCCGTGGATCAGGACTGTGGGGTGGCTGATCCAAGTAGCTACCTTACACTGGTCTTTCCTCTTTCCGTTGATAAAACGAATTATATACGACACTATGCAATGAACTTTAAAGTATGATGATTTGACCTTTATCGGCCGCATTAAAATCATTGTGAGCTCCCCAAGGGGCCTACTCTTTTCTTTCTTTTGCAAACGCTACTTTTGATTTAGCGAATGTTTTTTACTCTTACTCCAATATGCAAATATGATTTATATAAAATTAATTCTATATTCGAGGATATTACATGATATTTACATGTTGAAGAAATTCAGATCCAACAAACCAACGTGACTCAGTCAATTCGGCAGTGGCACCATGAAATGCCAAATATCACATAATCATCTTAATGCAAGAGGTTGTCTGATCGCTTAAACGCATGGGCTACAAATGGACTCTAAGGTTTTCGTGTCCTTCTGAGGGAAAGTATGTATTGCCTAATCTATAGGTTGATCTTTGGAACGCTACTCTATAGTATCTTTGCCAGATTTAAGAACAGCTACGTTGAAATTTTTAGCCGCAGCTCATCCAAATATTTAAAACATCGAAATGTCAAGATTGGTTAATTTAAAGACATCTGAGATGAACTCCTGCGAGACGAGTCTAAAACTACTCTCAATAGGGCATGAGGTCTGCGGTCCACAAAATAATAATGATAAAATGTAATGGAGGTTTTGGCGACCTTTCCATTTTATAAATATTTGTTTAACTGGCCTGGGGGTTTTATTCAAAACAAAAAGAAACAACATTTTGCTTGAATTTGCATTTCAAAGATATATTTCGGCAGCGCACCGGTAGCCGTCACCAGGCCACTCACACCAAGAAACATAAAACAATCAACATTAAAATAAATTAAATTAATTATTAAATTTAACAAACAACATTTTACACGTCTGTGCTTCTTTACGTGGAGATTGAAAAATTTGGCAATTCAATAAGTCATTAAACAAATGAGCGGAGTTTTTTGTGTCTGTTTTGTAGTTTAGTCGTTGGTCATTCGCCGAACCCATTAAAAATGGGTATTTGTGCAAATATATGTAACAGGCAGAAGGCAGCATCTCCGACCCCATACAGTATATATATTCATGATCAGCATCATTGATCAGCCTAGTCGAAGTAGCCATATCCGTCTGTCTGTCCGTATGTATGAACGCAAGCATTTCTAAACCCATAAGAGTAAGATACTTTAAATAATCAATGTAGGTGCCTAGTGCCCGCGCAGTATGAGTTTGTTTCTGATAATCGAAAACTTACTCCGTTTCCAAGTAACCGATAAAAATCGATATCGAAATCCTGTATTTTGAGATAATCTTATAATTGTAAGAGCTAGTGTCACCAAACTTGATATGTTGCTTCTAGAATAGTATATATATATATCAAGTATCTTTCATTTTATAGCTAGCGCCACCTCCCCGCTACTACCTCATAGCAATAAATCAAGTTAATAAAACAATATATATTTCCAACCAATTTAAACCACAATTTTAATGCAATTGACTGAATACAAATATTACAATATTATAAATATTCTATAGCACAATGAGATTTACTGTTGAAAATGTTGTCAAGATCGGTTAAGAAACACAGAAGTTATTAAAGAAAACGTGTTTTGGCTGGCCTCGTGTTTGTGGCAGTTAGCGAAAATTGCAAGAATTTCCTGTACACACACAAATTCAGGCGCGTCTTCATTGAATTCTATCATCAGCATTGCAATTGCGATTGTATTGTTTTCTGTGCTGCTATTTTAATCCGTTTTTTTCTCATTGAGACTCAATTATTGGTGTGGCTTTTGAGTAGAGGCGGCGGAGTTCGAAATACTTTTTTTACATTTATTTTTATTACTGTTAAAGCGAATTAGCGCGTACTGCATTTGGTGTTGGTAGAAGAGGGTTCAGGGTATCCCCTAGTCGGGAACTCCCGACTAGAGCCTCTTACTTAATTTTGTATATTATTTTGATGCTTAATTTGAAGACCGATTTATGTTGGGTTATCCTCGTTTTTAGTTTGGATTTTATTGTGCCGATCTATTGCACTTATGATTGTTGAATCCGCAACATGATATTTTGTAAATAACATTATTTTTGTTCATCCTTGGGATTTTTATCTTTGTATTTTTGAAACATATTTGTAAAGTTTTAGTAGGTTATTGATGGCTCTGGCGACCTTTCTATATTTCAAAATATTTTGTTGGCTGGCTCGTGGTCCGTGTTTGTTAAAACAAACAATGAAAAACAATTTTATTTTATATTTGTTTCCGATATATTTCGGTTGCACATCGGCAAACCGTCTTCAGGGCACTAACACCAAGATACAAAAAACAATTAACAATTATAATACAATAAATTAAACATTATTTCGAACATTTTACATACATTATTTTACACGTCTGCGCTTTTTGACGTGGAGATTGTTACTGAGGTTGTTTGGCTGTTTAAGAGGTGTCTGTACAAGTGAGCGCAATTTTCTGTGTCTGTCTTGTAGTTTAGTCGTTTGTTGGTTGGTGTGTTAATTATGTGTAGCATTTCCAATGTGTGTCGCTTGTTATAGTGTTGTTCTTGTTGTAAGATTGTTGTTTCATCAAAATTTGGTGTGTGGTTGCTTTTTATACAATGGGTCATTTGATGCCTTAGTTTGAGGTCCGATTTATGTTGACTAATCCTTGTTTTTAGCTTCGATTTTGTTGTACCTATGTAGACACTATTGCACTTGTTGTTGTTTTCCCCGCCACATGGTATTTGGTAAACGACGTTGCTTTTGTCGATCATCGGGATTTTCGACTTTATCTTGTTAAAGAATTTTTGTAATGTATTCGTCGGTTTGTGTGCTACTTTTATATCTTGTTTGTTATAACAGTCTGAGTTTGTGAGGCGTTCTGATAGTCGTGGTACATATATTAGTGATTTGTATATTTTAGCAGGTTCTGTTGGCTTTTTTCTTTCGATTTGTCGTCTTTTTAATAATGTTTTGATTATATTTGGGGGGAAGTCATTTTTGGTCAAGAGTTTTTTGATTTCATGTTCAATTTCTTTGTGGTATATTGTGTCCGATATGTTCATCATTCTATTCATACAGCCTAGTGCTGTATTGATTATCATACTCTTTGGGTGGTTTGAATTGAAGTTGAGTATTCGTCCGGAGGCTATGGGTTTCCTATACCACTTTATTTTGAGTGTGTTGTCCATTCTGCTTACAATAGAGTCTAAAAATGGTAATTTCCCGTCCTTTTCTAATTCCATTGTAAATTTTATCTGCTTGTGGAAGGAATTCAATTCTTTTAGAATATTTTCCACGTCTATTTTGTTCGTTATGGCAAAAAGGTCATCTACATATTTGGTCAAGAGTCTTGGTTTTATTTTTAATTTATCTGTAATCTTGTCCAACAGTTCCTCCATTAATATATCTGCGATTACTGGGGAAGCCGGTGATCCCATTGGCATTCCTTTTAGTTGTGTGTATATTTTGTCTTCGTATTTGAAATATCTGTTTTCCTGTATGCAAAATCTAACTATGTCCATAAATAGTTGTTTCGGTATACTCGTGTGCTCTTCTAATTTGGTCCATTTTTGTCTTATTGTGTCAAGTGCTAATTCTATTGGTATGCTGGGAAATAAGGATACTACGTCAAAAGATACTAATGTTTCCTCTTCTCTAATCTGGGAGTTGTTAACTCTGTCTTTAAAATCTACCGCGCTCTTGATGTTGTACCTAGAGTCCATTGTCAGATTTTTTAATATTTGTATTATATATTTGCACAGCCCGTAAGATGGAGATCCGATGGAAGAACATATTGGTCTCAGTGGTGTTCCTTCCTTGTGTATTTTTGGTAGTCCATATATCCTCGGAGGTACCGCTGTTGTTGTAGTCATCTTATTTCTTTCGTCCTTTGAAATGAGACCCATCTTGAATAATTGTGCTACGAAGTTGTTATTCTGTGTCTGTAGTCTTGATGTCGGATCCAGTCTCAGTGTTCTATACGCGCATAAGTCGTCTAAAATATTTGTCATTTTATTTTTATATTCATCCTCATCCATTGCTACGGTTTTTGATATTTTCTTTCAATAATTTTCGTGTCTGTTCCACTGTGTCCAGTATTGCTCGATCCCTACTGTTTTGGTTGTTCTTGGTTTTATGCTCTTTGACTAACAAAGAGAATTTTGTGCGCGCCGACTCTTGTGTTTCCTTTTCTTTTATGGTTTGTACTAGCTCCTCACCGTCTGCGATGTATTTCAGCAAGAAAGATTTTCCTCTCTTGATATATATGGATATATGGACTACCAAAAATACACAAGGAAGGAACACCACTGAGACCAATATGTTCTTCCATCGGATCTCCATCTTACGGGCTGTGCAAATATATAATACAAATATTAAAAAATCTGACAATGGACTCTAGGTACAACATCAAGAACGCGGTAGATTTTAAAGACAGAGTTAACAACTCCCAGATTAGAGAAGAGGAAACATTAGTATCTTTTGACGTAGTATCCTTATTTCCCAGCATACCAATAGAATTAGCACTTGACACAATAAGACAAAAATGGACCAAATTAGAAGAGCACACGAGTATACCGAAACAACTATTTATGGACATAGTTAGATTTTGCATACAGGAAAACAGATATTTCAAATACGAAGACAAAATATACACACAACTAAAAGGAATGCCAATGGGATCACCGGCTTCCCCAGTAATCGCAGATATATTAATGGAGGAACTGTTGGACAAGATTACAGATAAATTAAAAATAAAACCAAGACTCTTGACCAAATATGTAGATGACCTTTTTGCCATAACGAACAAAATAGACGTGGAAAATATTCTAAAAGAATTGAATTCCTTCCACAAACAGATAAAATTTACAATGGAATTAGAAAAGGACGGGAAATTACCATTTTTAGACTCTATTGTAAGCAGAATGGACAACACACTCAAAATAAAGTGGTATAGGAAACCCATAGCCTCCGGACGAATACTCAACTTCAATTCAAACCACCCAAAGAGTATGATAATCAATACAGCACTAGGCTGTATGAATAGAATGATGAACATATCGGACACAATATACCACAAAGAAATTGAACATGAAATCAAAAAACTCTTGACCAAAAATGACTTCCCCCCAAATATAATCAAAACATTATTAAAAAGACGACAAATCGAAAGAAAAAAGCCAACAGAACCTGCTAAAATATACAAATCACTAATATATGTACCACGACTATCAGAACGCCTCACAAACTCAGACTGTTATAACAAACAAGATATAAAAGTAGCACACAAACCGACGAATACATTACAAAAATTCTTTAACAAGATAAAGTCGAAAATCCCGATGATCGACAAAAGCAACGTCGTTTACCAAATACCATGTGGCGGGGAAAACAACAACAAGTGCAATAGTGTCTACATAGGTACAACAAAATCGAAGCTAAAAACAAGGATTAGTCAACATAAATCGGACTTCAAACTAAGAGATCAAAATAATATACAGAAAACAGCACTTATGACCCATTGTATAAAAAGCAACCACACACCAAATTTTGATGAAACAACAATCTTACAACAAGAACAACACTATAACAAGCGACACACATTGGAAATGCTACACATAATTAACACACCAACCAACAAACGACTAAACTACAAGACAGACACAGAAAATTGCGCTCACTTGTACAGACACCTCTTAAACAGCCAAACAACCTCAGTAACAATCTCCACGTCAAAAAGCGCAGACGTGTAAAATAATGTATGTAAAATGTTCGAAATAATGTTTAATTTATTGTATTATAATTGTTAATTGTTTTTTGTATCTTGGTGTTAGTGCCCTGAAGACGGTTTGCCGATGTGCAACCGAAATATATCGGAAACAAATATAAAATAAAATTGTTTTTCATTGTTTGTTTTAACAAACACGGACCTCGAGCCAGCCAACAAAATATTTTGAAATATGGAAAGGTCGCCAGAGCCATCAATAAATATCAACGGAAGGCACGCCGTATGCACAGCAGCCAACATGAGCTACGCAAAAATAAAAACTAAAATACAAGGATTCCAAAAGAACAATTAATAAATTCCAACTAACACTGGTAAAATTAACTAAACTTAAATCTAGTTTAAAATTTTTGTTAAAATGTAGAAAATCAAATTTAATACCCAACTTCATCAAAAACTTGACACAGCATTTGACCATACTGACCACTGACAATAAAACCCACCCTGACATAACAAGAGCATTGACTAGACACACACATTTTTACCATACCAAAATATTAAACTTACTTATAAAACACAAACACAACCTATTACAAGAACAAGCAAAACATATGGAAAAAGCAAAAACAAACATAGAACAACTGATGACCACAGATGACGCAAAAGCGTTTTTTGAGAGCGAGAGAAATATAGAAAACAAAATAACAACAACACTTAAGAAAAGACAAGAAACGAAACACGATAAGTTACGAGATCAACGGAACCTAGCCTTAGCGGACAACAACACTCAAAGAGAGTGGTTCGTAAACAAAACAAAAATAGAATTCCCGCCAAACGTCGTAGCGTTACTCGCAAAAGGGCCGAAGTTCGCTCTCCCAATCAGCAAGAAAGATTTTCCTCTCTTGAAATACATCGCAGACGGTGAGGAACTAGTACAAACCATAAAAGAAAAGGAAACACAAGAGTCGGCGCGCACAAAATTCTCTTTGTTAGTCAAAGAGCATAAAACCAAGAACAACCAAAACAGTAGGGATCGAGCAATACTGGACACAGTGGAACAGACACGAAAATTATTGAAAGAAAATACAAATATTAAAATTCTATCGTCGGATAAGGGCAACAAAACCGTAGCAATGGATGAGGATGAATATAAAAACAAAATGACAAATATTTTAGACGACTTATGCGCGTATAGAACACTGAGACTGGATCCGACATCAAGACTACAGACAAAGAATAACAACTTCGTAGCACAATTATTCAGGATGGGTCTTATTTCAAAGGACGAAAGAAATAAGATGACTACAACAACAGCGGTACCTCCGAGGATATATGGACTACCAAAAATACACAAGGAAGGAACGCCACTGAGACCAATATGTTCTTCCATCGGATCTCCATCTTACGGGCTGTGCAAATATATAATACAAATATTAAAAAATCTGACAATGGACTCTAGGTACAACATCAAGAACGCGGTAGATTTTAAAGACAGAGTTAACAACTCCCATATTAGAGAAGAAGAAACATTAGTATCTTTTGACGTAGTATCCTTATTTCCCAGCATACCAATAGAATTAGCACTTGACACAATAAGACAAAAATGGACCAAATTACAAGAGCACACGAGTATACCGAAACAACTATTTATGGACATAGTTAGATTTTGCATTCAGGAAAACAGATATTTCAAATACGAAGACAAAATATACACACAACTAAAAGGAATGCCAATGGGATCACCGGCTTCCCCAGTAATCGCAGATATATTAATGGAGGAACTGTTGGACAAGATTACAGATAAATTAAAAATAAAACCAAGACTCTTGACCAAATATGTAGATGACCTTTTTGCCATAACGAACAAAATAGAAGTGGAGAAAATTCTAAAAGAATTGAATTCCTTCCACAAACAGATAAAATTTACCATGGAATTAGAAAAGGACGGGAAATTACCATTTTTAGACTCTATTGTAAGCAGAATGGACAACACACTCAAAATAAAGTGGTATAGGAAACCCATAGCCTCCGGACGAATACTCAACTTCAATTCAAACCACCCAAAGAGTATGATAATCAATACAGCACTAGGCTGTATGAATAGAATGATGAACATATCGGACACAATATACCACAAAAAAATTGAACATGAAATCAAAAAACTCTTGACCAAAAATGACTTCCCCCCAAATATAATCAAAACATTATTAAAAAGACGACAAATCGAAAGAAAAAAGCCAACAGAACCTGCTAAAATATACAAATCACTAATATATGTACCACGACTATCAGACTGACTTATAACAAACAAGATATAAAAGTAGCACACAAACCGACGAATACATTACAAAAATTCTTTAACAAGATAAAGTCGAAAATCCCGATGATCGACAAAAGCAACGTCGTTTACCAAATACCATGTGGCGGGGAAAACAACAACAAGTGCAATAGTGTCTACATAAGTACAACAAAATCGAAGCTAAAAACAAGGATTAGTCAACATAAATCGGACTTCAAACTAAGACATCAAAATAATATACAGAAAACAGCACTTATGACCCATTGTATAAAAAGCAACCACACACCAAATTTTGATGAAACAACAATCTTACAACAAGAACAACACTATAACAAGCGACACACATTGGAAATGCTACACATAATTAACACACCAACCAACAAACGACTAAACTACAAGACAGACACAGAAAATTGCGCTCACTTGTACAGACACCTCTTAAACAGCCAAACAACCTCAGTAACAATCTCCACGTCAACAAGCGCAGACGTGTTAAATAATGTATGTAAAATGATCGAAATAATGTTTAATTTATTGTATTATAATTGTTAATTGTTTTTGTATCTTAGTGTTAGTGCCCGAAGACGGTCCGATGTGAAGATACGAAATTGTTTTTCATTGTTTGTTTTAACAAACACGGACCTCGAGCCAGCCAACAAATATTTTGAAATATGGAAAGGTCGCCAGAGCCATCAATAAATATCAACGGAAGGCACGCCGTATGCACAGCAGCCAACATGAGCTACGCAAAAATAAAAACTAAATACAAGGATTCCAAAAGAACAATTAATAAATTCCAACTAACACTGGTAAAATTAACTAAACTTAAATCTAGTTTAAAAAATTTTTGTTAAAATGTAGAAAATCAAATTTAATACCCAACTTCATCAAAAACTTGACACAGCATTTGACCATACTGACCACTGACAATAAAACCCACCCTGACATAACAAGAGCATTGACTAGACACACACATTTTTACCATACCAAAATATTAAACTTACTTATAAAACACAAACACAACCTATTACAAGAACAAGCAAAACATATGGAAAAAACAAAAACAAACATAGAACAACTGATGACCACAGATGACGCAAAAGCGTTTTTTGAGAGCGAGAGAAATTTAGAAAACAAAATAACAACAACACTTAAGAAAAGACAAGAAACGAAACACGATAAGTTACGAGATCAACGGAACCTAGCCTTAGCGGACAACAACACTCAAAGAGAGTGGTTCGTAAACAAAACAAAAATGGAATTCCCGCCAAACGTCGTAGCGTTACTTGCAAAAGGGCCGAAGTTCGCTCTCCCAATCAGCAAGAAAGATTTTCCTCTCTTGAAATACATCGCAGACGGTGAGGAGCTAGTACAAACCATAAAAGAAAAGTAAACACAAGAGTCGGCGCGCACAAAATTCTCTTTGTTAGTCAAAGAGCATAAAACCAAGAACAACCAAAACAGTAGGGATCGAGCAATACTTTGGGGCTCTTTTCAGCATCCAGCACCACATGCATGTTTAGGGTAGGATCATTCGAATTATACATGGCTGGGCGGGTACAGAGAAAAGAACTGTAACACCTCAGTTCTTCTTTAACTACTGTTCGACATTCATTTGATATTTTGATTTGTATATTCCTGTTCCTTTCTCTGTCTAAACTTAACTAAGTGACGACTAGGCCAGATACAGCACAAAAACTCACACTACTTGCTCTGAGCAAGGCCGGACCCCTTGTTAGACAGAGTGTGCTAACTTGTGTTCGTTACAGGGCCTCTTATGTATTTTATCTATAAAGGGTTTAGTAATTGAATCAACAATTTTAGATTTGCTATCTAGTACTATCAAAAACTCAAATAATGCTTTAATATTCAGCGCCTTTGTGGACATGAAAAAATCTCTAAATGTGTTCTTAAGGCTAACAAAGGGTCAATTATGTCAATTTTTCTTCTGCATTGCCTGGGTTACCCAGCAAAAAATATTTTCTTTTTTATTCTTCAAAAATGTTTTTAAAAAAGGAAAATTTCAAAAACCAAATAATAGTGTCAAATGCTAGCTATATGCTACTATGCTAATGAATTTTATTTATATAAACTCCATTAGCTATAACAACAAATATTCAAATATGAACATGAAATTTATTTGTGTAATCTCCAGCAGTTATCCAATTGCTTGGATAAAATTATGTGCATGTGCATATGTTTTTTTTTTTTAGCTCTTGCAATTTTATGAGCAATCACATATACATATGCGTTTATTACAATTTTTAACGAATGCAAATAAACTAATTGTTTTAAAAAATTACCAAATTAAGATGTTCTGATATGACCTCCTGGCATGGCACAAGTGTCACAGTTTTACCAATTTAAGGACTTGTCAGCCCGTTTGCAACTAAAATCAATTCCCAGATTAAGGTTCTAAGGTTGGTAAGCCCTTCGCATCAAGTGCAATACTACTATCAAGTACGGCTTGGTGAGCCCTTCGTAGCGGAAATTTCCACCTGATTAAGTGCTTTCGTAAGACCTTGTGGTATGTTACATACAACTACCAGCTTAGACCATACTTGGTGCGGCATTGGTAAATTCAGTGTTGCTCAACTCTCTTCGCCGCTTTTTGAACTCCCCTCTTTCGAATAAGTCCAATCTTGCTGTCGCTCTGGTGTCTCCAGTAATCGGGAAAAATCCCAATAGTAATCTTCTTTCCTTATACCAGGTACGTATAGGTTCAAATCTAGAGTCCTTTCGGCTGAAAGCGCAGCATGTGCCCGTTCTCCCACCTTGACTACCAAGAGCATTTCCGATCTTCCAACAGCAAACTTACCTGCCTCAGATCCTTATTTGTCACATCCATGAACCGGCGCCTTCAAGTCCATAAAAATAAGCACATTACCGTTTGGCTGGCGGCAATGCTGGTGATCGCGTGCTTCAAGACGTCCTTGAGAAACCGTCTAGCTCGAAAGTCTAATTAGCATTAATTCCCTTCCAGGAGCACCTCTTTTAATCGGTGCACCATAATCCCCTTCACACATTTGGCTTTATGGGGCACGAAATGAGGGCCAGTCCGGCATTTTCATTTTGCCGAAGCATAGTCCGGCCTGGTTTGTGCGGCTTCGTTCGAAGGATGTAACCTAGCAGTCGCGGTTGGCTTTGATCGCCACCCGACATATTCAGTGTACGTGCCTGCACGAATCTATAGATATAGAAGAAGAAGCCTGGCTGTTTACTACATTCGTTAGGGATGGCGAGATTACAATAGTGATTATGTTGTAGACGATCAAATCCCACTCGTCCACATTCCGTCACACATGGCCCAAACGCTGCTTCGCCAACGATTCTTATGTGAATATCGGTCCTTCTGCTGTGATTACCAAACGTGATTGATTGGATTGATTTAAAATCTTGACTTACATTTCAAGCAGAATAATTTTTTTTTTTCCAAATTTGTCGAATTTTGGCGAACCTATTATGATTCCTAAAAGAGCCCTTCAACGTTTCCCCAGTTTCACACTCGGTGCCTGCTTCCAGCAAAAATCTTCTGTTGCGGTCTTAACCACCCTGGCTGGGCAATCGTCGATCCGCCCTCGCTGCCCTCAGGTCCCTCTTGAATATTCATATTTTGAATCTATCATTGCCCCTGTTGGGCAGCTGGCCGCAACTTTCAAATGTTTCCTATCCACAACTACTGCTTTCATGTTTCCAGGCCCTGCTGCCGAATAAACCACTTTTCGTAATTCATTTTAAGAATCCCTGCTCAATAGAATGATTTAGCTAAATATGTCGTCGATGAAGACAAGAGACTTTAACGACCTTTTGTGCAACTGGCGAGGTCTTAGGAAATTCAGTTTATATATAATTATATATAATTATACTAGCTACAAATACTAGTTTTCATCACAGTATCATAGTGTTATATCCTCTGTACTTCAATTACATCGCACGGGAAGACATTTAAGTTAAAGTTATTGGAAGGGACCACAAAATGTGTCAGAATTTCCTATATTTCCCATTTTTAAAATAGGCTTGACTGCAGTATTTATGTGCCCTACATATTGAAAATGGGTAAAAGGGGTTTAATAATTTTGTGCAAATTTAAGTAACATGCAGAGGGAAGGATCTCCGACCCTATGTTCTTAATCAGCAACAATAGTCTGTCCATTCGTGTGTATGAACGCATCTATCTCAAAACCATAAGGACTGTAGACTTGAAATTGTGAACTTAAATTTTCCTATTATACTGTAAGCTGCGCTGTATATATGTACTGCTTTATTAATTCTTTTTTTTTTCCGTAAAAATGCAAATGTTAATATTGCGTTAGGGTATGAGGAGATGGGAATTAGTTCGGTCAGTTTATGCCACGCGAGTTCGGTCCCTGCACGTGGAATTAAATTGTTTTTGATATTTTCTTAACAATGCTTATTCCATCTATCAGCCTCACAGCAAAAGGCATAGTTGAAGGTATAGTTAAAGATAATCTTTTCGAATACAAAAATATTCAGAACTTAATTTTTTGTGTTTTATTAGTATTTATCAAAGAATTTGAATACAAGTTCAGGTGTATTATGATTCCAGAACTTGAAATAAGTGACTGGCGAATGACTTAAACAGCAGCTTCGGCAGAAATAATAATAAATAAATAATTTCTCATACAAAAAGAACAGTAATTAGAAATAATTTGATGTCTCCCCTAATAATAAAAAATTTTAGTTTTTGTATACAATGTGTGTGTGTACACATTCATGCATATTTTTATTGAATTCTATTAAAAGCATTGCAAATGTGAGTGTATCGTATTTTGTTCTGTGTGTATGTGTTGCTATTTTAATTCGTTTTTTACTCGCTAAGAGTCAAATATCGGTATGGCTGTTGAGTTGAGGTGGTGGCTAGTAGCGTGGTCTGTTACGAGTTAGAGTCCGACTAAGCGAATATTTTTTTTTGCAATTTATTTTTCTTACTGCTAAAGCAAACGAGCTTGGAGCGCGAGCTGCTCATGTTTTTGGTAGAAGAGGGTTCAGGGTATCCCCTAGTCGGGAACTCCCGATTAGAGCCTCTTACATGTTAAAAATTACTAGTACTCCTAGTGTCCGCGTAGTACGAGTTTGTTTCCGACAATCGATAATTTGCCCCGTTTTTAAGTAATCGATGAAAATCTTTATCGAAATCCTGCTTTTTTGAGAAAATTTGGTAAATAATGAGAGCTAGAGTCACCAAACTTGGCATGTAGCTTCTAGAATAGTATAGTATTTTTCATTTTATAGCTATAACCAGCACCACGCTATTACCTCATAGCTATAAATCAACCCACCAACTTAAGCCACAGTTTTAATGCAATTGACCTTTTGAGGAAATACAAATATTCTATAGCACATCGAGATCTGTTGTTGAACATTTTGTCAAGATCGGTAAAGAATTTAGAGTGAACGTCGCGCGCAACGACATTTAATACGTTACACTTTTTTATCGCTGAATTTATTTTCTTTGGTCTGTGTCGGCTCCAACAAGCCTTCCAAATGGGAAATCAAATATCGCTTGCTTGCGTCAAAAGCATGAAAGCCCGGAAAAGGTTTCGACGCCATCATGTACTTACGTACTGGTGGAATGAGAATATTGCCGAAACACGGCGGGACTGCTTCCAAGCCAGAAGGAGATAGCAGCGAGCCCGAGCCCGAAGAGCAACTAGGGTATCAAACGGGCAGAAGACTACTATAGAAGGCGATACGAAAGCAATCGAAAATACTTCCTGGAACTATGTGACTCAGCCGAATATGATCCTTGGGCTGGTGGCTCAGTTCTAGGACCCCTCCTCTGGAACATCATATTTGACGGCCTCCTCCGACTGAAACTTCCGATCGATACAAGCATCATCGGCTTCGCGGACGATGCGGCCCTTTGAGTCGTCGGCAAGGAACTGAAGAACGCATGGGAATCGTGCAACCACAGCATTGAGGGTGTACTCCAATGTCTGGCATCAGCTGGACTGAAGCTGGCTTCTCAAAAAACAGAGGCTATGCTAGTCAGCAGCCGAAAAAAGTTGGAAACAGCGCACATAAGAGTCGGCAGCGCTGTAATAGAATCAGCGAGGGCGCTAAAGTACCTAGGCGTCATGCTGGACACAAGAATGTCGTTCAGAGAGCACTTGGAATATGTGCACAAAAAGGCAGCAAAGTCTTGTGGAGCGCCATCCAGGATTATGCTGAACACACGTGGACTGAAACAGCTGCGACGTCTTCTCCTAACCGCAAACAGAGCGGTAATAATTTACGCATCCCCCATCTGGAGCAGAACAATGGCTGTTTCTAGCTACAGCCGAAGCGTAAACGCGACATATCGCGTCATAGCCTAAGCGCTCTGCGGATCAACTGCGCCTTCCGGACGGTATCAGGCGATGCGGTACTTGTGAAACAGCACAGAGACAGCATATTCGGTTCGTACAACAGTAAGGATGCAGAGCAGAGCACGATGGCAGGCACGATGGGATCGGTCACCAAAAGGGCGCTGGACGCATAGGCTTATCCCAAACTTGCAGCCTGGATAAAGCGCAAGTATGGTGAAACTTATCTGGCTCTGGATGTTTCCGGGGCTACTTGAGGCGATTCGGTCACGACGACATAGACGAGTGCTCTTGGTGCGTTCGAGGTATCGTAGATGACGCCCATCTTATCATCTTTGAGTGTGTACTTTTTACAGCGGATAGACAGGAACTGGAGGACAGCATGGGCAGAACTATCACGGTGGACAGCCTGGTCGTGAGCATGCTGGAGACTGCATAGAAGTGGGACGCAACCAGCACCTTTGCAGCAGCAGCAATGGTGAAACTCAGGAGACTTGAGCGCAATAGACAAAGATCGGAGGAAGATTAGGTAGCAAGAACATGTCTGGGAAGCAACGCTTTACGGCCGTTCCGTAGGCAATCCACGCTACGTAATCCCTATGCATCCTCCAACAACAACCTAATCAATACAATTGATTATACTTATTATACTATTTTAATTAATTTAATTTAATTGTAAATAAACGGGATACCAAAAAATAAAAAGTATTTGTTTGAAAATTGTTACTGAGACCTAGGTCCTTTCTGGGTCGCCCAACTAGAGGTAGACTCCATTTTAATCCATTAGCATCCTCCAGTGATAGTAGTTGCCCATTTCAACCATTTTTCCAAAAAAGGCTGGCTCTCAGCGTGAGCGTCCTGATTTTTAGTGATTCTAAGCTGATATGTTCAAGCTTATATGTTTTCATCTTTTTGTTATTTAGGACTGGTCAGTGATATAGTAAATGCTCCGGCGTTTCCTTTTCTTGCTTCATCTCGCAACTTCTGAATTTTGTATTGTGAAGGGTATCCAGCTTTTTGGCGTACGTGCCTATCGGCAAGTGACCTGTTAGTACTGCGGTTATTCAGCCGACTGAGGTCTTTTTCACTGTCCGTCCCTGTGTTGTGTTAGGTAATGTCCTTTGCTCATTTATTTCTAAATGCAGTCTGCTAAACTTAATGTGCTCTCAGCCGCAATGCAAAAACTTGTGAAGGTCGATTGGTAATAAATTCAGGATTGTATTAGAGCAGCTGTGGGCCTGCACAGACGGCACTTTTATAGATAGATTCGCTCCCAGTAATAATTTTTATATAAATAAACACATATGTATGTGAGTACATAAATATTTACTAGATAAATTGATTTAAGAATGATGTTGATGTTTTGAGTATTATATTTTGAATTATACTTGTATAAGTTTTATTAGGGTGATCATGGCACTATTCTGAAAAGGCATATTGCCCGATAAGGAAGCGATGAGGAACGCCTAAAACGATCAACATAACTAAAGTCAAATCACTAACCATACAATGCATAGACTTGTCAAATGTCAAAATAATCGGATACCGATAAATCGTCAACGACTGAGCCCCATGGGTGACCGCGACCATTTTAGTGTGCCCAGACAAAGTAAGACTGCTGAGAGTGGCAGCCGAACGCCGGCCTCGACAGCCGAACGTTCAGTATGAAGCCGCATCCCGCTCAGCGCACAACGTTGCTGCGGCTGATGCTGTTTTGTAATATATGTATCTTTTCAGCCCAAATACATACATATGTGTATATGCGTGTGCAGAGTGCCCCTCGCTCACACTTATTGCTTTGCGCACTTGTGTGCATCTCCTTCTCCCTGCATAGCTTCTCAAAAACCCCGAGATCTACAAACATACATACATATGTTTGTGTTGTGTGGGTGTGCTCACAAGTAGATCGCGGCGTTTGTCGCGAGCCAGAGATTTTTTCTTCAATTGTGTGCCCTTTGTGCCTGTGGTGGCAAAAGGCACACACATTCAAATGCTCTATCATGTATTTCTTCGTCCAGTCAGGCATAATGAGAAGAATCTGATATATTTATATTCATTAAAAACTTAAATGACCTAAATGATATATTTATATATTATATTTTAATTTTTTTGTTAACTGTGGGGACCAATTTTGCTTGAAATTAAAAAAAAAATAAGTCGTTTTTCTGCAAGGGTAATGCTTCGTCGGCTTGTCGAATAATTTAAGAAAAGACCAAACATTGAAAATGTTCAATTTTTTCGACTTGCTACTTGTGCACACGCACACTCTTTCGAGTAAGCAGTTGTGTGACATTATTAAAGGGTTTGGCCTGTTCATGTGCAAATCTCCTATTTTCCATGCATGGTGTAAGGGTAAGGGTACCTGAACGTTGGCATGTGTGCATAATAACTTTTTGGGCCTGCCAAGCACACATACTTACACACTTTTCTATATGGATGGAAGCATTTATGCGTTTGTGTGCGTGTTGGTTGCCTGCCTGCCTGCCCGATGCAAATTTGACCAAATTTGAAGTTTTTGGCATTTCTAAATTTCGAGCTCTACACACAGACACACACACACACAAAAATGTGTGCGAATGAGCCGATCAAGGGTTTGTCGTGAGACAGAGATATTTTCATCAATGGGTGCGTAAATTTGGGCGACGGTGGGCTTGCGGCTTGCGTAAGGCACAAATGTGTGAACAAATGGACAAATGGATGCAGACGCATGCTGGACATTCTGATCGTTTATTGCCTGCCATAACACCCTTTAACCCAAAATGTTTACTATGTCAAAAAATAAATAAAAAGATCACTTGCATTTTTTCCATATCAAAGTGCAAACGAGCGGCAAGTGCGGTTCACCTGTTTTCGTTGCCTGTTCACACATGTGTGCCTTACGCGGCCGCAAGCCCACCGTCGCCCAAATTTACGCACCCATTGATGAAAATATCTCTGTCTCACGACAAACCCTTGATCGGCTCATTACTTTGTCTGGGCACACTAAAATGGTCGCGGTCACCCATGGGGCTCAGTCGTTGACGATTTATCGGTATCCGATTATTTTGACATTTGACAAGTCTATGCATTGTATGGTTAGTGGTCAAATTCAACCCAAAAATACGACAGCATCAAAGAATATTATCGAATTGCTTAAGCAAAGTATTCATGTGTCAATAAAGAAACTATTTGGCAGGATGTCTTATGTTTAAAGTCAAATCGGCTAATTGTATTATATTAATATTATATTAATGAAAACGAAAGCTGAAGGGTATGATGTCGTTAAAATAGATTGATTACTTTTATATTTTATTTGGTCCATCGTGGGTAAGTTTTCTAAGCTCCCATATATTTGCTATAAATCTCAAATAAAAATAACTTTTTCTTGGTTCAATTTGGTTCTTAACTGTCAAATGCGATACAGCTAAAAATCTCATCATGTTTTGAATATATTCGGAATCAATAAAAAAAATCAAATTGTTTCGTATACAACGGAGTTTGTATGACCTTGCAACAACAACTCTCAAAAACTTCTTACAAGGCTGCTAGACCTATACTCTCGAATACAAAAAGTGTTGCAAATGTGATACACTGGAGATGTAAGCGACACGATAAATATTCGATTATTTTAATTATTTCCGCATATTTTTTAACAAGTTCAACATCTATTCTTGCTATTAAGCTTAGGCCGAAAGAATGTATTCTATAAAACCAAAAACTCCATCTTTGAGGCTTATATTGACTTTTTCAATTATAAAAATGTTAAGGTATTATAATGCAGTTTAAGGTAACATGAGAGCTGGTAAATAAATAGGAAAATCAGCAATTATAAAAAAATAAAAGCATCTGCCCAAATAGAAACAAGCACGTACTCCGGGATAAGCTATCGGGAAAGAAAACTAGTGCCATAGAATGTCCTTTTACTCTTTTTATACGTTTCCAAAGCGTTCAGCTGATTGTAACATCAACTGATATTTTTTATACATTTGCATTTGGATGATTTACTTTGAATATGTATTCAGACATAAATTAACACGTATGAAGAACTTCGCGGTCGTTATAACCAAAAATATAATCTCATGTCTCAAAAATGCAATTTTTTTGATAAAAGAATACCAGCATATTAATATATGTGCGCACGAGTATACGGTAAATATGGCCGCACGTTCTCTTTAACATCTGATGTGTTTCTGAACCAATCTTGGAGAAATCTGGAGTAGATTTTAATGTACCATAGAATACTCGTATATTTGCAAAAAACAAGAGCCTTTACATTGTTGCTGTACTTTTAATTGGGATTTCTATTTATTTAATTTTTATGGTGTGAATGGTGAAGATTTCGACAGAGATTCAGATAGGCTTGTCGTGCGATCCTACCTTTATCTGTGGCTGGCAGCGTATGCAACCGCAGGCTTGATTTTTTTTTTGATTTGTGGCTGACTGGCTGTTGGTATGCCAATGTTCTCCTTATCGCTGAGAATTGGAGAACATTATTTTTAGCGATGTGTGAGTGGCCTTGCCGTCTGCCTTGGGTATAAGACAAACACAAGCGGTAGACACTAGCCATTCTTCTAGGATTTCTCCGGTAGGAAAATGTTGCTCCTCACTGTTAGTCGTGGGGCACAAAGCTGAAGCTGAGCCCAAATGTCTACTGATTTAACTTGAGGCATACAGGAGTGTTGTCGCCAACACTGAAAATTAAAAATATATCTAGGTTTTTTTTTTTTTGCCAGATTATCATTGCGAATATTAACTCTCCCTGAGCTATTAGTAACTTGTAGAGTCATTTTCCATATAGTCCAGCAAAGTCTATCAAAAGTGGTCTTACGAGCGCTGAAGCGTTAGTTGAACGCTTCACCTTAATTCTGCCCTTATTCCAGTCAGTGGCACTGTCTCATTTTCGCGTTGGCAGCGCCCTTAAAGTTTTAGCAGGATCGCATTGCTCGATTTTTGAATAAAAAAGCGTAAGGCTGTAGCTTCGAAAATGAGTTTGAAATAAACAAATTTTAATATACCTATCTGTATACTCTATACGAGAACTTTAACACCATGTTTAATCAATTTTATGGAAACGTGGCAATTTATCGATCCTTTAAAATAATCACGATCAGCACTGGCTATAGGCGAACCTAAGTTTGTAATGTTAAGTCTCCAGCTCTTATAGTCTATGAGATCGATGTATTCATATATACGGACCTACAGACAGACTGGAATGGTTAGAACGGCTCGGTATTGGCCAAGAATAAATGTATATGATATTCCTTTTTCTACACATTATCTTACTTTTTTATCCAAGGGTATACAAATACGCCATCCAATTCCTAACCAATTCCTTGTACAATTCACAGAATATACATTTTCCAAGTATACTGCAAGCACAATAGCGGCATCAAGTATTGTCGCAGCAATGAATCGACTTAAATGCCATCTTTGTACGGGTGATAACATACACATATTCTTCAGCTTTTTCACGGATTTAACAAGTGTGGGACAGGTTTGGTTAACAATAGCAAAGTAGCAACAAATTCTTTTAATGACTTTACTTTTCTTTAATTTATAGGAACAACTGCATCAGTGCATGATACAAATGGAAGTCTTATATAGTGACCAAAACCATGAAATAAAACCATATTTTCTCGGCATTGACAAACAGCAACCATTTAATGCATATTATAATGGCCCATATCCCCAAAGTGATCAGCATCATCAGAAGCGTCCGTTAATGTCCGTTTTGCCCAAGATCGCTCAAACTTGTAAACTGCAGGCACATGCGCAAAAGGATTTACATGAAATAAAATTTTGAAAATTATTTATACGCTTTTGCTATTGTATTTTAATATATGCCTCCCATGCTTCGGATTTTTTTCACAGGCTGTCACCTGGACTTATCTGACTATAAATATATATGATTAACGTCTATATATCGATAGCCTTATAAAGTGAACTGTATATATTTTTGTAAGCTAACCTATAACGTAATATATAATTTATAACTAGTATGGAAACAAATATCATATTCAGTAATGGTTTTAAGTACACGTACATTGGACGTGAGACTATTCTTTTTTTTTGTTATTAAACGACTTTGTTCACTAAGCGGCATATATTAATATTCATATACATATTTCATATATTAAAACTTGTTTTAACTTTTTTATAGGAGTATTTGCTAAGAAACCAGCAATATTTAGCCAGATAAGGAGATAGCGCCGAGCTGCCGATACTAATTCGAACTACCTTCTATACAAATTTAAAAGAGTATATTTTTTTTGTAACTTTTAAAGCTCTAGCTTCTGTAGTTCCCGACATCTTTCTGTTACATGCATTTGCACAAAATTAATTTACTTTTCTTTCCCAGTTTCACAAATTTCAGGGTACTTAAACAGAGACTGAAATGTAAACTTTAATTTTATTTAAAAGCAGTCAAATATTGTTATAATTAAAATAATTAAGTAAGATATATTTTACTTTAATAAATAATTAAAACCCGATTCGACCCAATGCTTTTGAAAATCTAATAAGTAGATAATAATATTTAAATACATTTTTGTTTTATTGAGTAAGCAAAGTACTAATACTATTAATATTAATATTATCTATTCCTACTCCTAAGGCACAAGCATAAAGCGGATGTGATAGAAAGGCTGTGAACCCAGTTGAGTCAATTTCGCACGTGAATAATTTATGCATAAATATCACACAAAGCATAATATCATTTTTTAATAAGGGAATATTGATCAAAGGAGTATTTTGGAATATGATGGCTGATGATGACCGAATATCATGATTAAGTTTAACTCACGAAGGGCAAAAAAAGGGAATTCTGTTGACAAGATACGTGAGCGTAGCTGAAGAATAGGACGGACAAGAGATATAAAGATGGTATTTGTCGTCTCACTTGTTGGACCATCGCCTGTTAAAACAGCCCTGGCCTTATTGACCACGGTCGTAACATGAAAGTCGAGGTTACGTTTGTTATCAAGAATGACACCCAGGTCATTAGTTTCATTACCGGTACTGTATTGGCACTTTCGAGCGGTAAACTGTTAAGTGCATAAGAAAACATTTGGAAAGAGAAAATCATTAGCTTTCATTAAGAACAGTTAAGATTTAAAAGGTTACCTTCAAATTAGGACAGAAAGGCGTCAATGCCAGGTTACTATAGATTTCAGAGGGCCATTTAAAAAAAAAATTATATGTGTTTATATAAATTTAAACCAACATATTTGGTGGCTTTTAAAATCAAAGTTTCATTTAATTTGGACAACTAAGTGACAATGCACTCTTAAGGCTAGATTTAGCTACGGTGGCAAAGCGAGGCGTTTCGTCCTAAACCTAAGTTACATTACACTTCAAATTTATTCAAATTATATTATTGAAAGCGCAGATGACGCACATGATCGACCATCGTGAAGCGCTTGTGGGCTTCATTAAACTGGCAGCAATGTCAACTTGTGGATAGGGCAATGAAATTGTCCACCATTGGCCGTTGTAATTTCTGCGACTCGAAGGACGCCGTCCTCTCCTTCGTGCACTGCCGTCACTCTGCCGATCAGCCAATGCTGGGGCCGCAGCTTGTCCTCGGCCACCAGGTCTTCCACGAAGGCGTCGTCTGGAATCCTTCTGCCGTTAACAACAGGCTGCCTATCATTCTGCGCCTTGCAGACTTCATACCTGCCTCCCAAAGACCTCCGAAATACGGAGCTCTTGGCTGTATGAACTTAACTTTGCATCCGCTTTTTAATGAGCATTAACGAGTAACGTCCGCGCCTTCCTCTATTCGAGCTCGCAACTCATGAAACTGGTGATTTGCCTAGACGAAATTCATTGCGTTGTCGCAATGGGCGGTTTGCGGGATCCTCAGTGTGAATCGTTATGGAGGCGAAGCAAACAAATAATGCTAGGCACGACTTTTACGTAGGCTTTTCACGCATTCAAAAGGTCTTGCTAATTGGGCCACAAAAATCGACGCCACGGATAGAATATGAGCGGAGCGCTCGGAGTGGATATGCTGGTAAATTTTCCATCATTTGTGTTAGCAGACGAGGCTTGCATTCCAAGCAACGGATGCCTTATCTCACTATCTGACGACAAACCTCTTGAGCGTTAATTAGCCACTGTCGCTCACGAAGAAGACTAACGAGTGCTCTTGGACCAGCATGACAATTCTAGCGAATTGCGAGCTTTTATTAAGAAGTAGCGTGGCATCATACGAAAGGGGAGCATTTACAAGTCGTCATTCTACTCGCAACAACGAAAAAGAGCACCAAGATCCATTATACTTATGTATAAATTGATTGCGACGCAGGTGAATTTTTTAATTTAAACTTCCCGCATTAACCGAATCGTACAAATGCACTTTTTTCAAGTGGGTAGAACTGTTAGTAACATATGTGACAAATTACATGTTAATATCATCATTAGTTCTTGGATTACGCTTGGTTTTGTGAACAGAGAAAAGTGAATTTGGCGATTTTTACGATGTCGAATTTTTGGTGAGCAAAGAAGGGCTATTCAATTTTGCTTGCGGAATAAAATTTCCGCCTCTAAAACGTATCGAATGTTACAAAAGGCTTCTGGTGACGAGACTATGTCACAGAAAAAAGTTTACAAGTGGTACAAAGACTTCAAAGAAGGCAGAGAACGTGTTGATGTTTTGGAACGCTCTGCCTCTAAAACGTATCGAATGTAACAAAAGGCTTCTGGTGACGAGAATATGTCACAGAAAAATGTTTACAAGTGGTACAAAGACTTCAAAGAAGGCAGAGAACGTGTTGATGTCTTGGAACGCTCTGGACGAACACCGACGTCAATTGATGGATAAAATCGTCGATTAACAATTCGAGACCTTGCCGACATGCTTGCAAAATCAATTGGATCAGTGCAAGCAATTTTGAAGGATCATTTGTGCCTGAGAAGGGTCAAATCG
Source organism: Drosophila montana (assembly GCF_035044405.1). Classification (NCBI taxonomy): domain Eukaryota; kingdom Metazoa; phylum Arthropoda; class Insecta; order Diptera; family Drosophilidae; genus Drosophila; species Drosophila montana. The sequence goes on along the minus strand of NW_026996632.1, from coordinate 11,398 downwards.
CGTTTGGTGTCGCGTTCAAGCATGTAAATCAATGATTTCTGACTTTCAGGACGTCTACAAATAAATTATTACGGGCCATGAGACTTGGATTTATGCCTATCAATCGAGCGAATATCGTGCCATAGGTGAACCGAGACCGAAAAATTCACGCCAAAGTCGCTCGAAAATCAAGGTCATGTTGACAGTTTTCTTCGATAATCGTGGTGTGGTGCATTACGAATTCCTTTCCACACACCAAACTGTCAACAAGGAATATTATTTAAGTGTTATGCGTCGTTTTGCGTGAAGCTATCCGCAAGAAAAGGACAGAATTATGAAAAGACAACGCTTTGATTTTGCACCACGATAATGCACCGTCGCACACAGCACTTCTTCCTGAGTTTTTTGCCAAAAACTCCGCTCATGTCGCTCCACAACCACCGTTTTCGCCTGATTTAGTACCGTGTGACTTCTGGCTGTTCCCAAAGCTCAAGAGACCACTTCGGGGAAATCGTTTAGAGTCGATTGAAGAGATCAAATGTGAATTGCTAAGCGCATTGAAGGCTATACCTAAGGACGTTGGCATAAGTGTATTGCAGCTGGGGGGATTATTTTGAGGGGGACGAATTTGGAAGATATGGAAGAAAAAATAAAAATGTATAATGTTAAAACAAAAATAAACGAGAAGTAAGGGCTATCTTCGGCACGCCGAAGATTTAATACCCTTGCAGACCCAACCTTTTCATAATGATCATAGTGTTTTGCCCGTCTTTAAGAAGCACAGGCAAAATAGTTAATGCCGAGTATGGTTAAAATGTCTTGAAAAACAAAAATGTTTTCCTTTCAACAACTTAGTTTCGACCGATCGTTCCTATGGCAGCTATATGATATAGTGGTCCGATCTTAATAGGATTTTGCATATATTTGAGGAGCATAGTAAATCAAATAAATGCCAATTTTGGTCAAGATATCGTGAAAAACTAACAAATTTTCCATACAACAACTTAATTTTCGACCGATCTTTCCTTTATCAGCTATATGATATAGTGGTCCGATCTTAATAGGATTTTGCATATATTTGAGGAGCATAGTAAAACAAATAAATGCCGAGTTTGGTCAAGATATCGTGAAAAACAAAAAGTTTTCCATACAATAACTTAATTTCGACCGATCGTTCCTATGGCAGCTATATGATATAGTGGGCTCATCTTAATAGGATTTTGCATATATATGAGGAGCATGGTAAAACAAATAAATGCCGATTTTGAAAAACAAACAAATTTTCCATACAACTTAATTTTCGACCGATCTTTCCTCTATCAGCTATATGATATAGTGGGCCGATCTAAATAGGATTTCGCAGATATTTGAGGAGCATAGTAAAACAAATAAATGCAGACTTTGGCCAAGATATCATGAAAAACAAAAAAGTTGTCCATACAATAACTTAGTTTCGACCGATCGTTCCTATGGTAGCTATATGATATAGTGGGCTGATCTTAATAGGATTTTGCATATATATGAGGAGCATAGTAAAACAAATAAATACCGAGTTTGGTCAAGACATCGTAAAAAACAATCAAATTTTCCATACAACAACTTAATTTTCGACCGACCGTTCTTATGGCAGCTATATGATATAGTAGTACGATCTTATTTTTATTTTACATATATATGAGGAGCATAGTAAAACTGATAAATGCCGAGTTTGAACAAGATATCTTCATAAACAAAAATGTTTTTCATACAAGAACCTACTTTTCGACCGATCGTTCCTATGGCAGCTATTTGATATAGTGGTCCGATCCAGCTTGTTTTGACATATGAACTGCGTGCAACAGAAAGAGGGACTTCTGCAAAGTTTCATAAAGATAGCTTTAAAACTGAGAGACTAGTTCGCATTGAAACAGACAGACGGACAGACGGACATGGCTATATCGACTCAGCTATTGATACTGATCAAGAATATACATACTTTATGGGTCGGAGATGACTCCTTCTATGCGTTACACATTTCACGACAAAATTATAATACCCTCTGCAAGGGTATAAAAAGTACGTCATCTTTAAATTCCACTCGTCGGATGACTTCAACTATTTTGATGAACTTTTATTTTTTGAGTGCCGCAGGAATACTTTCAAATTGTACTGCTTGATTTTAACATTTTTAAATAAAGCGAGTCACAAGAGCAAATAGTCTCCGTAGCCTTCAATACGATGAAAAACTATCGATTGTTTCCAATATATATATATACTCGGTCCACCATAGCTGCTAGTCCAACAGCACTCTCTTGGATTTCAGCCGCTGAATTCGACATAAATGTTGCCAAAGACGAACGGTAATCTAATGAAATTTCTGATTCGATGACAAAGATCCGCGAGAAGGTGAGCCACGCACAGCTCAAGTCTAGGAAGAGTGTTTAGGGGGGCTACTTTCGATTTGGATTTCAACAACAAAATACGAATACCTTCTGCAGTATGGCTGAGTATATATACACATGTGCCAAACGCTTTTATTGATTCATCGGTAAAACATGTATTTCGATCGAAAAAATTGGCTCTGAACACACATATCGTGGTATAAATATGCTTTGCAACTGAATCACAGTTTATTTCAAAGTTATTCAAACTCATATTCACCGTAGTTCAATTTGTGAAACCAGAGCTCTTGGAATAGGATATTTACCTTGATTATAAGAAGGATCAACGGGCCAAGCATTGCGTAGAACTGGCAAATGCTTAAGCAACATGAGTCTTCCCTCGACTTGTCGGCGTGTAGCGCCCTAAGGCGACACAGCCAACAAGAGTCTTTTGCAGAATCGGACAATTCGGACATTGCTTAATCTGACCAATAGAGAGAAGTTCAAAGAACGTCTCAGCTCCGATGAGCCTGTCAATTGGGGTTAGTTAGTATCACATCGTTTGAGGTGATCGTCGTGTTAATATTATTGAATGTGTCCCACTGGACGTACTCGCATGATTAGAGATATTTTTGGTGAGCCTGCCATTTTCTCCCCTAAAAGAGTTGTAAGAGGTTTCGCTAGTTTGGCATAGCCTCGAATAAATCTCATACAATAACTCGAAAAACCCAAAAAGGAACGTAAGTCCTGATGGTTTTGGGCATAGGGACATTTTCTGTTTCCCTAAGTTTCTTGGAGTTGGTTTTTCCGCCGTTTGCCGAAATGATAAATCCTAGAAAACCGACTTCGGTTTTGAAAAGCAATTAATATTCACCTTGCCTAGGGTCGTGTAGATAATTGTGTTTGGCGTGATCGACCCAAACGGAAGTCTGGTAAACTCATATTTAATTCCATTTACAGCAACTCCTGAAACTGGTGACTTGCCTCGACGAAATTCATCGCGTTGTCGCAATGGACGGTTTGCGGGGATCCTCAGTGTGAATCGTTATGGAGGCGAAGCAAACAAATAATTGTATACAAAGACTTCAAAGAAGGCAGAGAACGTGTTGATGTCTTGGAACGCTCTGGACGAACACCGACGTCAATTGATGGATAAAATCGTCGATTAACAATTCGAGACCTTGCCGACATGCTTGCAAAATCAATTGGATCAGTGCAAGCAATTTCGAAGGATCATTTGTGCCTGAGAAGGGTCAAATCGCGTTTGGTGTCGCGTTCAAGCATGTAAATCAATGATTTCTGACTATCAGGACGTATACACATAAATTATTACGGGCCATGAGACTTGGATTTATGCCTATGATCCGGAAGCATTCTATCAATCGAGCGAATATCGTGCCATAGGTGAACCGAGACCGAGAAGTCCACGCCAAAGTCGCTCAAAAATCAAGGTCATGTTGACAGTTTTCTTCGATTATCGTGGTGTGGTGCATTACGAATTCCTTTTCACACACCAAACTGTCAACAAGGAATATTATTTAAGTGTTATGCGTCGTTTGAGTGAAGCTATCCGCAAGAAGAGGACAGAATTATGAAAAGACAACTCTTTGATTTTGCACCACGATAATGCACCGTCGCACACAGCACTTCTTCCTGAGTTTTTTGCCAAAAACTCCATTCATGTCGCTCCACAACCGTGTGACTTCTGGCTGTTCCCAAAGCTCAAGAGACCACTCCGGGGAAATCGTTTTGAGTCGATTGAAGATATCAAACGTGAATCGCAAAGCGCATTGAAGGCTATACCTAGGACTACTTTTTGGCATGCTTCAAAGATTGGAAAAAACGTTGGCATAAGTGTATTGCAGCTGGGGGGGATTATTTAGAGGGGGACGAAATCGATTTGGAAGAATAAATAAAAATGTATAATGTTAAAACAAACATAAAAAAGTATAACGTCATCTTTAAATTCCACTCGTCGAATGACTTCAACTAATTTGTTGAACTTTTATTTTTCGTGCCGCAGAAAAACTTTCAAATTGTATTGCTTGACTTTAACAATTTTAAATAAAGCGAGTCACAAGAGCAAATAGTCTCCGTAGCCTTCTATACGATGAAAAACTATCGATTGTTTCCAATATATATATATGCTCGGTCCACCATAGCTGCTAGTCCAACAGCACTCTCTTGGATTTCAGCCGCTGAATTCGACATAAATGGTGCCAAAGACGAACGACGTGACCGAAACCAATGAAGCATGACTTCAGAATCAGACCAAAGAACCGTCCGTTCAATTGGTAATCTTATGAGATTTCTGATTCGATGACAAAGATCCGCGAGAAGGTGAGCCACGCACAGCTCAAGTCTAGGAAGAGTGTTTAGGGGGGCTACTTTCGATTTAGATTTCAACAACCAAATACGAATACCTTCTGCAGTATGGCTGAGTATATATACACATGTGCCAAACGCTTTTATTGATTCATCGGTAAAACATGTATTTCGATCGAAAAAATTGGCTCTGAACACACATATCGTGGTATAATTATGCTTTGCAACTGAATCACAGTTTATTTCAAAGTTATTCAAACTCATATTCACCGTAGTTCAATTTGTGAAACCAGAGCTCTTGGAATAGGATCTTTACCTTGATTATCAGAAGGATTAATGGGCCAAGCATGTCAAAAAGCCGCGATGTCACTGAAAGACTGTTCCGTTTTTTCGCTTTGGGATCCTTTAATGAAGCGTCTAGCTTAAATTGAAAAGCATCTTCCTTCGGCGGCACATCCAATTTCTACATCGCGCCAAGTGTTTTGATTGTGTCAGACTATAAGATCGGTTTCTGTTTGTCTGCATTTGTTGCGGAAAACTCAGGAGATTTTGAAAACAACTTGGTTAGTTCGAAACCTGCACTTGAAGTATATGAAGACTTAATCGTCTGAATGTTCTCTACAAATGTACAACCAGTAAGTAAATTATTGACGAAAAACTTGTGACTGATGAAGTCAGCATCGTTTGGGTGTAACGGCTCATTTATCTAAAGGTTAGGTTTGCTAAACACCATATTGCGAAAAACGGGAAAATCTTACGGTGCTTAAGCAACATGAGTCTTCTCACAGCTTGTCGGCGTGTAGCGCCCTAAGGCAACACAGCCAACCAGAGTCTTTTGCAGAATCGGACAATTCGGACATTGCTTAATCTGACCAATAGAGAGAAGTTCAAAGAACGTCTCAGCTCCGATGAGCCTGTCAATTGGGGTTAGTTAGTATCACATCGTTTGAGATGAGCGTCGTGTTAATATTATTGAATGTGTCCTACTGGACGTACTTGGTTTATTAGAGATATTTTTGGAGAGCCTGCCATTTTCTCCCCTAAAAGAGTTGTAAGAGGTTTCGCTAGTTTGGCATAGCCTCGAATAAATCTCATACAATAACTCGAAAAACCCAAAAAGGAACGTAAGTCCTGATGGTTTTGGGCATAGGGAAATTTTCTGTTTCCCTAAGTTTCTTGGAGTTGGTTTTTCCGCCGTTTGCCGAAATGATAAATCCTAGAAAACCGACTTCGGTTTTGAAAAGCAATTAATATTCACCTTGCCTAGGGTCGTGTAGATAATTGTGTTTGGCGTGATCGACCCAAACGGAAGTCTGGTAAACTCATATTTAATTCCATTTACAGCAACTCCTGAAACTGGTGACTTGCCTCGACGAAATTCATCGCGTTGTCGCAATGGACGGTTTGCGGGGATCCTCAGTGTAAATCGTTATGGAGGCGAAGCAAACAAATAATGCTAAGCACGACTTATACGTAGGCTTTCCACGCATTCAAAAGGTCTTGCTAATTGGGGCACAAAAATATACGCCACGGATAAAATATGAGCGGAGCGCTCGGAGTGGATATGCTGGTAAATTTTCCATCATTTGTGTTAGCAGACGAGGCATGCATTCCAAGCAACGGATGCCTTATCTCACTATCTGACGACAAACCTCTTGAGCGTTAATTAGCCACAGTCGCTCGCGAAGAAGACTCACGAGTGATCTTGGACCAGCATGACAATTCTAGCGAATTGCGAGCTTTTATTAAGAAGTAGCGTGGCATCATACGAAAGGGGAGCATTTACAAGTCGTCCCCCCTACTCGCAACAACGAAAAAGAGCACCAAGATCCATTATACTTATGTATAAATTGATTGAGACGCCACAGGCTATTAATCACGCGCGTGCGCTTTGGAACTACTACTGGGTTCAAAAAGTAAGGTGAATTTTTCAATTTAAACTTCCCGCATTAACCGAATCGGACAAATGCATATTTTTTCAAGTGGGTAGAACTGTTAGTAACATTTGTGACTAATTACATGTTAATATCATCATTAGTTTATAGATAACGCTTGGTTTTGTGAACAGAGAAAAGTGAATTTGGCGATTATTACGATGTCGAATTTTTGGTGAGCAAAGAAGGGCTATTCAAATTTGCTTGCGGAATAAAATTTCCGCCTCTAAAACGTATCGAATGTTACAAAAGGCTTCTGGTGACGAGACTATGTCACAGAAAAAAGTTTACAAGTGGTACAAAGACTTTAAAGAAGGCAGAGAACGTGTTGATGTCTTGGAACGCTCTGGACGAACACCGACGTCAATTGATGGATAAAATTGTCGATGTACAATTCGAGACCTTGCCGACATGCTTGCAAAATCAATTGGATCAGTGCAAGCAATTTTGAAGGATCATTTGTGCCTGAGAAGGGTCAAATCGCGTTTGGTGTCGCGTTCAAGCATGTAAATCAATGATTTCTGACTATCAGGACGTATACACATAAATTATTACGGTCCATGAGACTTGGATTTATGCCTATGATCCGGAAGCATTCTATCAATCGAGCGAATATCGTGCCATAGGTGAACCGAGACCGAGAAGTCCACGCCAAAGTCGCTCAAAAATCAAGGTCATGTTGACAGTTTTCTTCGATTATCGTGGTGTGGTGCATTACGAATTCCTTTCCACCCACCAAACTGTCAACAAGGAATATTATTTAAGTGTTATGCGTCGTTTGCGTGAAGCTATCCGCAAGAAAAGGACAGAATTATGAAAAGACAACGCTTCTGGCTGTTCCCAAAGCTCAAGAGACCACTCCGGGGAAATCGTTTAGAGTCGATTGAAGAGATCAAATGTGAATCGCTAAGCGCATTGAAGGCTATACCTGAGGACGACTTTTTGGCATGCTTCAAAGATTGGAAAAAACGTTGGCATAAGTGTATTGCAGCTGGGGGGGATTATTTAGAGGGGGACGAAATCGATTTGGAAGAATAAATAAAAATGTATAATGTTAAAACAAACATAAAAAAGTATTACGTCATCTTTAAATTCCACTCGTCGAATGACTTCAACTAATTTGTTGAACTTTTATTTTTCGATTGTATTGCTTTTAAATTGTATTGCTTGACTTTAACATTTTTAAATAAAGCGAGTCACAAGAGCAAATAGTCTCCGTAGCCTTCTATACGATGAAAAACTATCGATTGTTTCCAATATATATATATGCTCGGTCCACCATAGCTGCTAGTCCAACAGCACTCTCTTGGATTTCAGCCGCTGAATTCGACATAAATGGTGCCAAAGACGAACGACGTGACCGAAACCAATGAAGCATGACTTCAGAATCAGACCAAAGAACCGTCCTTTCAATTGGTAATCTTATGAGATTTCTGATTCGATGACAAAGATCCGCGAGAAGGTGAGCCACGCACAGCTCAAGTCTAGGAAGAGTGTTTAGGGGGGCTTCTTTCAATTTGGATTTCAACAACCAAATACGAATACCTTCTGCAGTATGGCTGAGTATATGTACACATGTGCCAAACGCTTTTATTGATTCATCGGTAAAACATGTATTTCGATCGAAAAAATTGGCTCTGAACACACATATCGTGGTATAAATATGCTTTGCAACTGAATCACAGTTTATTTCAAAGTTATTCAAACTCATATTCACCGTAGTTCAATTTGTGAAACCAGAGCTCTTGGAATAGGATATTTACCTTGATTATAAGAAGGATCAACGGGCCAAGCATTGCGTAGAACTGGCAAATGCTTAAGCAACATGAGTCTTCCCTCGACTTGTCGGCGTGTAGCGCCCTAAGGCGACACAGCCAACAAGAGTCTTTTGCAGAATCGGACAATTCGGACATTGCTTAATCTGACCAATAGAGAGAAGTTCAAAGAACGTCTCAGCTCCGATGAGCCTGTCAATTGGGGTTAGTTAGTATCACATCGTTTGAGGTGATCGTCGTGTTAATATTATTGAATGTGTCCCACTGGACGTACTCGCATTATTAGAGATATTTTTGGTGAGCCTGCCATTTTCTCCCCTGAGAAGAGTTGTTAGAGGTTTTGCTAGTTTGGCATAGCCTCGAATAAATCTCATACAATAACTCGAAAAACCCAAAAAGGAACGTAAGTCCTGAAAATTTTGGGCAAGGTAAATTTTCTGTTGCTCTTAGTTTCTTGTAGTTGGTTTTTTCGCCGTTTTTCCGAAATGATAAATCCTAGAAAACCGACTTCGGTTTTGAAAAGCAAATCATATTCACCTTGCCTAGGGTCGTGTAGATAATTATGTTTGGCGTGATCAACCCAAACGGAAGTCTGGTAAACTCATATTTACTTCCATTTATAGCAAATGCTGTTTATTTATATCTCTCTCTGTTGATTGGCCAATGTTTTTTACCAACTAATTTAAAACTAGAGCGAAGAATTAGAGTAAAATTTGGCTTTTCATAACAGAACGTTATATTGTGTTTATTTATCGAAAATTATATATTGGTTAATAAAGTTATTTGGCTGTGGCTCAGAACAATTTCATTGCTTCACCTATATCAATAACGAAAGAACAAGTGGGTGAGATAAAATAATAATATGCATTTTATAGTAGCTACGACAAGTGCAAGAGAGGCTTGCCAACCTTCTTTTCAACGAACAGCTGTTTCGCTTAACTAAGTGTACGACTTCTTTTTATGTTTGCTTGAATGTTTGCTAAAGTTATGCTATGCGACTACTGCAGAATCCAACAGTCTTCCCCCGTTTGGAGCCTGACTTTTAACAGACTGCTTATGCAGACACAACTTGTTCACGGCTCAGCATCAACATCAGCTACTCGAGATACACCATCCTTGCCAGGAATCCGATTCACTACCCTATCCAGCGGCCACCGCATTGGAGGTAGATTTTCATTCTTGACTAGCACCATGTCATTGACGCTCAACGCATGTGTTGGAGTACGCCATTTAGCCCGCTGTTGCAGCAAGGTGAGGTACTCCTCACGCCACCGGACCAAAACAGCTTTTGTAGATTCGCCACACGCTGACATCTATCCAAGTGGTTGTAGTTTAGTTTTGTTAAACCAGGCTGGATGATGGAGGTTGGCGGACCAAACAACAGTAGAGGAACAGGACTCAGGTCATTTATATCTTCTGGTATCTCTGAAAGTGAGAGTTATGTGCTTGAGCAGAGCGATAGAAATGGTGCTTGGTCAGTTTCACTGCCGTCTTCCATAGTCCACCAAAGTGCGAAGAACGAGAGGGAAAGAATTTCCATCGGCGAGACAGAACTGCTGAACTGCTTCACTAAGCAGGAGACATTTTTAATCTATCAGCTCTTTCTTCGCTCCAACTAAGTATTTTGCGAGTAGCGATAAGTCGTTTTAGGGCACTCAAAAATGTCGCAGTCGATAGGTCCTTCACTAGCTCTTAGTGCGTTGCCTTGCTGGTAAAGCAGATGAAGACGCTAACATAGCACTTGATTGGTGGCCTCGTACGAACTTCCGATTTATAGATGAAAGGTCCGCAATAATCGACTCCAGTCACGATGAATGCTCGAACGGTTTTCAGACGCTTCTTTGGAAGATTTGCCATCACATGCTCGACGAAACTCGGCCTCGCTCTGAAGAACCTTAGAATTTTCTCAATCCATCAATCGGCCTTTGGCCAGAAGTTTGCGGGGTCCAGTGTGTTAGATTCCTTTCCTGAAACTAAGCGATGAGAGCTAAGGCGATTGCATAACGCCGAGGCAAAATAATGGGATATTGCGCATCATGGTCCAGAGACGAGTTGCTAAGCCGGCCATCCACACGGAGGAGTTACCTTCATCCAGAAGTGGTGCAAGAGATGCGATGGATCTGGATTTTTTCAAATTTCCTTGAGAACGAATCTCCCTGATGTTATCGCACAAGTTCGCTCTCTGTACAAGCCGATAAAAAATCCGAGTGCCGTGATGAATATCTGCAACAGTGAGTGCATGATGCGCTTCATGAATTTGTACACATAGGCGAATGTGTGCTTCATTGACCCAAATGAGTTTGTGTGCTTGCATCCAAGCGTTAAATTCTCGATTGCATGACCAACACACTTTTCCTAAATTCAATTGTGGGAACTTAAGGAAGACAAGCCACCGGCCAATTGTGGCGACCATCTAATGGATGCGATGAGCCATGAAATCAGAGCTCCAATTGAGCTAGGACCTCGTTAACTGTGCCTCTAGAAAGAATATCAGCTGCGTTTCTTTTTTTTTTTTTAAGATCGGTGGCATCTACTGGTACAGCTGCTATCTGGCCCCCAGCATTCAACTCGACGAATTTTTTTTGTTTTTTTTTTTTGTTATTGTATTGAATCAAAATAAGCATTCGTTTTTATTACAACATAGTTTGCTTAGGTGATATTTCGCCAAGCCTGGGTGGGTCCTTGGGGTTTATCGTGGATAAACGTCAATGGCGTTTTTTTTGAATAAGGCTGCATCGTCGTAGGTAGTCGGGGGACTCTGGGTCGTCTCCCATGTCGTGGTTGGAGGAGGTCCTTGAACGATCTTCTCTTGAGCCTCCTGACTACACACCTCCCAGTGAGGTCTCTTGCTACCCGGTTGCAGTGTCGCTGCAAGCGTTCGTTGTACCGGTTGGCGAAAGCTCCGACTTGGCTGTCTATGGTCTCCATTTTCAGGTCCCTGTGCAAGGTAGAATTTCTAACGTACCAGCCAGCACCGGTCATTCGGCGCATGGACAAGTTTTGAAGTGTCTGAATCCGTCTTCGT
>NW_026996631.1:0-591 GCF_035044405.1 Drosophila montana | reverse complement strand
TGACAAAAATATTAAGACTGTAATTGATGGAATGAACCTTTGCATTTACTGGTTGAACCCTAAAGGGTTCTGAGAGTTTTCCGGCGTATTTTGCGCCATTCTCACAGTGTTACTATTATAACCTTGGTTGGAGTTACCTCGGCCTCTTCCTCTATTTTGGCCTCGTCTTCCTCCACGGTTATTGTAATTATTGTTGTTGTTGTTGTTACCGCCTCGGTTGTTATTTTTGTGGTTGTTATTTCTGCCACGATTATAACCTCGGACTCCTCTGTTATTGTTGTTTGCACCTCGTTGATAATACAGGACAGTGTTACTTTGACCTGTTATCTCCGTGCAGCTATTGACAAATTTGGAAACGGCATCATTCATATTTACGAATGTGCCTGCCTGCATGATAAGTTTTACCTTATCAATTGAACAATTTTGGGTCATAGCTTTTACAGCTGTTGTAGTGCTGCATTTGTTTGCAAGTGATTGGCTTAGACCTTCACTGATATAGGCGCCTTCAAGGGCCTTTGCCAGTTTATCCACCTCTTGGGTGTATTGGTTAGCCGTTTTATTTTTCTGTTGCAGATTAAGAAGCTTAGCAGA
>NW_026996630.1:0-11263 GCF_035044405.1 Drosophila montana | reverse complement strand
AAAAATTAATAAACAAAATTAATTAAGAAATATATATGTCTGTAGAAACAAATCAAATAAGTAAATTGGTGGAAAATTTTGAAAATTTTGCCAAAATGGGCATTGTAGACGTAAAAACCGTAGACTCGACAGCTAACGTAATAAACAAAGTCGAAGTCGATAACACCGATCTAAAACTAATAACAATACTTATTGTTACAATTTTTATTATAATACTAGCACATCTATTATACAAATTGTATAAGTACCATAATAAATGCATTAAGAAGCGATATCAAAGCCAGGCAAACGACCTGGATAAAATTTAAAATAAAATTACTAGTAATCAGCAACAAAGATTGCTTAAAAACATTATTGCAAAAAAAAACTAATTAAAATATACGACTATTTGCTTATTAAATTTATATATTTTTTGCAAATTTTATTGGTTATTTTATAAATCTGTAGGACTTTATTTTTATTTCCTGAAAACATTCAAAAATAATATAGACCAGCAAATTTTTTTTAAAAAATGAAATGGAATGGCAAAAGTTTAATGCCGAATTCATTAATATTATAGAAAAATTCGACAAATCATACAAGTGTTTAGCACAAAATAGGAATACTTCCAATGAGACTATAAGTAGACACGCATCAACACTAGTTGCATGTTTTAACCAAGCACGTTCACTGATACACGACAATAAAAAAAAATTAAATACCCAACATTGGTCGTATGTATCAAGATTTTTGAATAGGTTGAAAATAAACCTAAATAGCATTAAATCAAAATATGCACTAGACATAACAACACCTTTGATTTTGAATACCCCAGTATTAGTTGAAGAAGATACAAACACAGGCATAGAGACATTAAGCGATTCTGAAATCGCAAGCGGTTCAGAAAAATATATACAAGAATAAGATCTTCACGATCTTACGATACCAGCGGTAATCAGCTATCTGAGTCTGAATAAGAGTTTATAATTGAAGACAAAACTGTAAATATGGCCATGACACAAGTGGAATTCTTTAAACTAGCCTCTTCACTCATACCTGAGTTTAGTGGAAAGTCTGAGAATTTACAGTTTCATTGATGCTCTTAATTTAGTGGATTCACTAAAAGGAACACATGAAACTACAGCAGTAAGCCTAATAAAAATTAGACTCAAAGGCCATGTTCGAAACCTAATCAATACAGAACAAACCATATTGGCTATATTAGAGAAACTTAAAAGCGGCATAAAAGGCGAATCAGCAAAAGCATCATCCGCATTGTTTAATCTGCAGCAAAAGCAAAAAACAGCAAGCCAACATATTTTAGAAGTTGAACAGTTGACAAAGGCTTTGCAAGCAGCACAATTGACGAAGTTAGGTCTGTAATGAAATTACGAAATTTCAATAACATGAGTGAGGTTACAACTGTCTTTGTCGATAGCTGCACAGACACAATAGGACATCCAAACACAGTCCTATATGCGGCGCAGCATCAGAGAAATAGACCCAACCGAGGCAATAACCGCGGAAACAACCGCGGAAATTATCAAAATAGTGGCAATAAATATTATAATAATAATAATGGCAACAATAAACAGAGAGGCCAATTTAAAGGAAACTCAAACAGAGGCCAAATCATTAACAATAACAATAATCTGAGAGTTTCCCAAAATACTTCGGGAAACTCCCAACAGCCCTTAGGTAAAAAGCAATAGATAGTAAAAAGGTTCAATCGATTAATTTTAGTGTAAATGTATTCGTAACATTCACAAATGTAGCTACAGGCAATAATAATATCACTTTCAATGATATAAATATTAATAATAAAGTTAATATTCAGGGTATCAATCTAGCATTGATTCAATCCAAAGGACTAACATCTTTAGAAATACAAACAACTAAATATATAATTCCACGCAACTTTCATATTGTCGATTCAACTTTTTCTGTACTGTGTGATGGAATTTTAGGCATAGATTTTATTAAAAAATATAATTGTCAATTAGATTTTACACATTCAAAAGATCTGCTCATAATAAGACCAGATAATCTAAATTATCCTATCTATGTTCCCATAACTTACAGCTTACAATAGTGTTACCGGCAAGATCCCAAGTTGTCCGAAAAATCGAGGTAACTTCAAATGAAGATAGCATTCTAATTCCGAACCAGGAAATTCAACCTGGTATATATGCAGCAAACACAGTCGTAACGACTGCAAATGCATTTGTCCGTTTACTAAATACAACTAGTACCAATCAAATGATTAATATAAACAAGTTAAATTATGAACCAAATTATAGAATATCCGAAATAAACAATGAAACTAGAACCAAAAATGTTATGTCAAAGATAACAAAAATTGTCCAACACTTCTTAATAAACAATTAAAAGAACTTTGTTGTGAATATACAGACATATTCGGACTTGAAACCGAACCAATTACAACAAATAATTTTTATAAGCAGAAACTAAGATTAAAAGATGATGAACCTGTGTATATAAAAAATTATAGAAATCCTCATAGTCAAAAAGACGAGATTCAAGCTCTGGTGGACAAATTAATTAAAGATAAAATGGTCGAACCTTCCGTTTCAGAATACAACAGCCCATTGTTACTAGTACCCAAAAAATCAATAGATAACGAAAAGAAAAAATGGAGCTGAGTAATTGACTATCGTCAAATTAATAAAAAATTATTAGCCGATAAATTTCCACTCCCTAGGATCGACGATATCTTAGATCAACTAGGTAGAGCAAAATATTTCTCTTGCGTTGACCTAATGTCAGGATTCCATCAGATTGAGCTAGACGAAAACTCTAGAGATGTAACATCTTTTTCAACGAGAAATGGCTCTTATCGCTTCACGCGATTACCATTTGGTTAAAAAATAGCGCCAAATTCATTCCAAAGAATGATGACTATTGCATTCTCTTGACTTGAACCCTCACAAGCATTCCTTTATATGGATGATTTGATAGAAATCGGTTGTTCCGAAAAAGACATGCTTAACAATTTAATTAGTGTTTTCGACATGTGTAAGAAATACAACTTGAAGCTGAATCCTGAAAAATGTTCAGTTTTAATGCATGAAGTCACATTCCTGGCCCACATTCCTGACACAGATAAAGGAATCTTGCCAGATGACAAAAAAATTGATGTCATATTAAATTATCCAGTCCCTCATGACTCGGACAGCGCTAGACGTTTTATTGCATTTTGTAATTACTACAGACGATTCATCAAAAATTTTGACAATTATTCTAAGCATATAACAAGATTAAATAAAAGAATGTACCATTTGAATGGACTGATGAATGTCTAAATGCATTTGAATATCTTAAAGCTCAACTAATAAAACCAACTCTGTTACAATACCCAGATGTTACAAAAGAATTTTGTATAATCACGGATGCAAGTAAGCAAGCTTGTGCAGTGTTAACACAAACCCACAATGAAATTCAACTTCCGGTAGCTTACGCATCGAAAAAATTATCAAAAGGAGAAAATAACAAGAGTACGACGGAACAAGAGTTAACAGCTATTCATTGGGCAATCACCTATTTTAGGTCCTTATATACGGAACCCATTTCACTATAAAAACCGACCACTAACATTTTTGTTTTCAATGACAAATCCTAGCTCTAAATTAACGCGGATGAGACTTGATTTAGAGGAGTATAACTTTTCAGTAGAGTACCTAAGAGGCAAAGATAATTTCGTAGCCGATGCATTGTCCCGGATATCGATATCTGAACTAAAAGACATACAAAATAGAGTCCTGAAAGTCACTACCAGGTACCAAAGTAGACAAAAATTCTGCGCAGAAAACAAACAAGTAGAAATGCCAAGGCAATCTACCGAAAAAACTTCTCAGCCAAACGTAAATGAAGTCATTAATAATGACGAAGTACGTAAAGTAGTGACCTTGCATATAAAAGATATGCTATGTTTCTTTAAACATGGTAAGAAAATTATAGCAAGAATTGATGTTAGCGATTTATATACTAATAATGGAAATATTGACTTAGGACAACTATTTGCAAGACTCGAAAAAGAAGCCGGTATATTAAAAATCAGCCAACTGAAAATGGCACCGAGGGAAAATATCTTTGAAAAAGTTTTAATAGATAATTTCAAAATTATGGGCAATAAAATATTGAACACATTGAGAGTAGCGCTACTCAACTAGGTGACCACAATAACAAATGCTAAAAAGAAAGAAGCTATATTGTCTACACTACATGACGATCTAGTACAAGGAGGTCATACAGGCATTACAAAAACCTTGGCCAAGGTCAAAAGACATTATTACTGGAAAGGTATGACTCGTGATACAACAGAGTACATCCAGAAATGTCATAATAAGACCCCTTTAACAATTACTGAAACCCCGATAAAGGCTTTCGATAGAGTGATAGTGGATACAATTGGTCCACTACCAAAGTCAGAAAAAGTCAATGAATATGCAGTCACGCTCATATGCGACTTGATTAAATATTTAGTTGCTATGCCAGTGACAAAAAAAAGCGCGGCAACAGTAGCAACAGCAATATTTGAATCTTTTATTCTTAAGTACGATCCAATGAAGACGTTCATTTCGGACATGGGAACGGAATATAAGAATTTAATTATAAATGACTTGTGCAAATATTTAAAAGTAAAGAATATAACATCAACTGCACACCATCACCAGACCGTTTGAACAATAGAAAGAAGCCACAGAACATTTAATGAATATATACGATCCTACATATCAGTAAATAAAACTGACGGGATGTATGGCTTCAATACTTTGTTTATTGTTTCAACACTTCCCCCTCTATGGCACATAATTATTGTCCATATGAGTTAGTATTTGGTAAGACTAGTAATCTACCAAAATACTTTAATAGCATAGGTAATATAGAACCTACATATAACATAGAAGATTATGCTAAAGAAAGTATAGATTAGAAGTAGCATACAAAAGAGCAAGAAATATGCTTGAACTACACAAACAAAAAATATAGAGCTATATGACTTAAAAACTAAGGACATAATTTTTTTATAAAATAATATAGTTATCTCTGGAAATAAATATATAAAACAAACAGATCATAAAGATAGTTTATAGATCTTTAATTCATAATAGATTTAATATGCAAAAATATATATAGAAAAACAAAAGAACAAATTAATACCTACTACCTACCTACCTACCGTAGCCTTAAGCACTTATGTACATAGGTTAAGCGTACTTAAAGATATATTGAATAAAGCATTCTAAAAACCAAACTCATACGGCACGGACGTGCCAGATTCATTTACGCGTACCCTCGAGCTTACAATAGTAATATGTTTCAGCGCCTTAGAATCAATAGTTTGCTAAGTAGGTTCTTGTAAAAAAAATTTGGTTTATTAAGATATCTTGATCAAACAAGGAATTTATATGTACTAAAAATCTTGTTAGCATCAGACTACTATATCATATAGCTGACATAGGAACGATTGGTCGAATATTAAGTACTTTGAAAAACTTTTTATTTTTCAAGATATCTCGTCCAAGCTTGGCATTTATAAGTTTCACTTAGCTCCCTCAGTATATGTAAAATGCTATCGTCATCGAACCTTTATATGAAGTTCTTGTAAAAAATACTTTATTTCTTAAAATAGCTTAATCAAACTAGGAATATATGTATTCAAAATTAATTAATCCTCAGATTACTACATCATATAGCTCCCATAGAAACTTTCGGTGGGAAATAAATTACTTTTCGAACAACTTTATGGGGTTCAAAATATACTGACCAAACTTGGAGATTATAAGTTAAATTAGCTCCTTTCATACATTCAAAATCCGAAAATCATCGGACCATTATATTAAACAGTTGTTATAGGAACAATCCCATGAAAATTCAAACTTTTTTCTTTATTAAGATATCTTATAGGAATTTATTTTTAATCTTTTCTCATCATATGCAATATATCTTGGTATTTTTTATACTACTATATCAGGAAGCTGCCATAGGAATGAATATATATTTTGTCCAAACTTGGCATTAATAAGATTCACTTAACTCGCCTTAAAATCGATGGGTTGATAAGTAGGTTCTTGTAAAAAAAACTTTTTGTTTATTAAGTTATCTTGATCAAACTAGGATATTATATGTATACAAAATCTTGTTGAAATCAGACTACTACATCATATAGCTGCCATATGAACGATCAGTTAAAAATTAGTTATTTAAAGCACCACTTTATTTTTTTTAAAATATATTGACCAAACTTAACATTTATAAGTTTCACTAAGCTCCCTACATAGATGAAAATCCGAAAAACAGCGGCATACTATATAAAAGAGTTGCCATAGAAACAATCGGTTGAAAAGCAGGTATATTTAAGATATCTTATTCAAACTAGGAATTAATTCTTTTACTATTCCGATCATATGTGCAAAAATCTCGGAATTTTCGGACTACTATATAATATAGCTGCCATAGGAAAGATTGTTCGAGTATTAGGTACTTTAATGAAAAACTCTTTATTTTTCAAAATATGTGGTCGAAACTTGTCATTTATAAGTTTCAGCTAGCTCCCTCCGTATATGCAATATGCTAAAAACATATGACCCATATATCAAATTGGTAACTTAGCAACGATCCGTTGAAAAATAAGTTATTGCAAAGATTTTAGATATCTTTTTGTTTATTTAGATATCTTGATCAAACTATGAATTTATACGATTTAAAAATCATGTTAGCGTCGGACGTATCACATAGCTGACATAGGAACGATCGGTCGAAAATGCATTATTTTTATGAACAACGTTATTGTCTTTCAAAGTATATTGTACATACGTTGCGTTTATAAATTTCATTTAGCTCTTTACAAATAATGAAAATCCGAAAAATATCGGAGCACTATATCAAATAGTTGGCATGCGAACAATCGTTTGTAAAGTAGATTATTGTAAAGAAATTTTTTTTTATATAAAGTAATCTTATTTAAGTTGCGAATTTATTACTTTCACTATTCCAATCACATGTGCTATAAATCTCGGTATTTTCGGACTACTAAATCATATAGGTGCCATAGAAAATCTCGGTCAAATATTAAGTACTTTGAACGACTTTTTATCTTGTCCAGGCTTGGCATTTATAGGTTTCACTTAGCTCCCTGAATATATGAAAAATGCTATCAACATCAGAAAGTTCTTGTAAAAAATCTTTTTTTTTCTAAAAATAGCCTTATCAAACTAGGAATTTATATCTAATCCTCAGATTACTATATCATATAGCTAACATAGAAACTATCGGGGGGAAAGAAATTACTTTTAAAACAACGTTATGGTTTCAAAAATTATTTTCTTTATTAATATATCTGACGCAAACTAGGAATTTTTAACTTTTTCCATCATATGCAATAAATATTTGATTTTTTTGTATTACCATATCATAAAACTGCCATAGGAATGATCGAGATTTTTTGTCCAACTTGGCTTTAATAAGTTTTACTTAACTCCCTTTTTATATGCAAAATGCTAAAAAAAATCGGAGAACTATATAGAAACAATCGGTTATTAAGCAGGTTCTTGTAAGTAAATCTCGGTATTTTCGGACTACTTTATCGTTTAGCTGCCATTAATATGGCAATATTATTTACTTTAATGAACAGCTTTTCATTTATTCAGGTTATTAATTCCAAAATTGGCATAAATGAGTTTCACTTAGCTCGCTCTTTATATTCAAAATACTTAAAGCATCTTAGCACTTTATAAAATCAGCGCCTTAGGTCCGGTGATTAGTAATTTCTTATAAAGAAAACTTATTGTTATATATCAAATAGTTGCCATGGGAACAATCGGTTGAAAAGTAGGTAATTGTAAAGAAACTTTTCTTTTATTAAGATATGTTATTCAAACTAAAAATTTATTACTTGCACCATTCCTATCATACATGCAATAAATCTCGGTATTTTCGGACTATTATATCATATAGCTGCCATAGGATCGATCGTTCGCATATTAGGTACTTTTAAGAACAACTCTTTAATTTTCATGACATAGTGCCCAAGCTTGGGATTTATTGGTTTCAGTTAGCTAAAAAGATAACACCCCTATATTAAATTAAAGACTTAGCAGCAATGAACACTTTTGTTCATTAAGATATCTTGATAAAACTAGGAATTTATATAAAATTAAAAATTAAATCGACTCGGCTATTGATGCTGATCAACAATATATATACTTCATGGGGTCGTATATGCTTCCTTCTGCGTGTTACATACAATTGCACAAATACATTTTATCCTGTTTACCCATTTTTAATGGGTTCAGGGTATAAAAATTAAAGAAAGAAAAAACTTTAAGCCATCAAAGTGAATTCTGTCAACTTCGAGGATACTGCTCCTGTTGAGCAAAGGGATGCACCGAGCCTGGCTGAGGCTTTAGAGGTGTATCCAAACGATGGACCACGCCCCCTCACATTAGCTGATAGCAGAAGACAAAACGTGGTGGACGAATAAGGAAATACAAACCTCTGCTAGGCTGTATACTTAAACCATATTATTGGCATAGAATTATATAACGAACAACTTGTATGCCAATCCTATGCAAAGCTTTCACGACTTTTTCCTTTACACCGAACGAATATATAATTGCATGTAGATTACAAAAGATTCACTTTTAACAAAAATTTCAAAATGGGTTGGTTTGGTTATGACGTCAGTCAGAGAAAAGATAATACAGACAACGTAGTTAATAATGTCAAGATTGTAGACCACACAGACGATATCCGCTCATTGTGGATATTGCTTCTAATTATAGCAATCGTGAGCGTCGCACAGTTTGTTATATTAGCAGGGCAAATAATCTTGACAAAATTTAAGAAAATTTCTGAAAGTAATTTCAAAAGAAGTAATAAGACAGGTATATACCCTTCCAGTTATACTAGTTAGGCCAATCATTAAAGAGCATCCAATACTAGGAAGAACAATAGACTTCGTAGTATTAAAAAAATAAATGATAAATCCAAATGGAATGGAATGATATTGCTGATCATATCAAAGAAGTTTGAAATAATTTCGATAAATCTTACAAATGGCTAATCCAAAACAGGATTATTCAAACTACGACAATAAACAAACATGCCAACGTATTAGTTGAATGATTTAATGAAGCACGTTAACCAATTTATGACAATAGAGAAAGATTAACCAGCAAACATTGGTCTCAAGTATCTAAAGTCATATGCAAGTTTAGAGAAAACTTGCTAACCATCAATGAAAGGCATTCACCTTTGACGTTTGTAACAGAAGAAAAATATGAGTTGAAGGAACACGAAGATTTAGATTCTGACACTTAGGAAGGATCGAAGCCACAATTGTCAGAAGAAGATATATTTAATCTTACAGTCCAAGCGGTAATAACATAACCCGACCTATCGGATCGAAAGAGCCCTGATATCGATTCAAAAAACAGTGAAGTTGAAACATTGGAAGAATCCACCAATCCTGACACAAACATGGCACAAACACTAGTAGAATTTCTTAAATTAGACTCATCACTCGTACCTGAGTTCGATGGAAAGGCTGAGAATCTACAAAGTTTCAAAGACGCGCCTGAAACAGTTACAATCAATTTAATATATATCGGGTAGCAACGGTGACGGCGGTTGGCAGCCAATTTTCACAAAATAATTCGGGATGTATTCACCGAGGCTCCTCGTGGTTGAGTTAGCACGGCAGGGCGGGATCCTCTTGCTCCCTAGCTCTTTCGGGTGGGGTGGGGGTGTCCTTTTTGCCATGTCTCGACCTGCATACACAATTTTATTTTAGGATCCCTACAGAATCTAAATTTAAGAGCGATACTCCGAAGAAACAAAATCTCATACAGGTATAACACTAAACGAGCACTAAAAGTGCCAACACAATGATGATAGCTTTCATTAGGGCATATATATTCCGTTGAGGCGAGGTCTTGGAAGTTGATTCTCGCGTTCGATACCCTCCCAGCCATGATCTTCAGTGTTTAAGGTTTTGAAGATCCCAACAAAAACATTCTTCTAAGACATTATATCACCATGTCACCAGGAAAGAAAACTTAGCAATTCATATTCAAAATCCGTAATTAATATTTATTATAAGCAAAAGCATTATTCAATGAAATTTTATCCTTCCGTTAGATAATCTGCATCTTAGTACAAGCGGCATTAATAATTCAGTAACTAAAACTAGTCAGTTAATATTTTTACAACGGCTCAAAAATTCTTCAAAAATAATTAAATACATAAATCTGGTCAGTTAATATTTTTTCTTATTGCGCAAAATTTAAAAAAAAAATCTCGCTAAAGTGCATTTAATAATTGGAGAATAAGGCTAGGAAATGAAAAAAATGACTTTAGAAAATTGAATTAAAGTGTAATCGGCAAAAATAATGTATTATAATAGAGTCAATATAATTGTATGGTCGGAAAAAGATAGGCAACAGAAGGTTTAGCTCGAAGCGCATTTGCAAATCTGAGCGCAGCGCAACCAGCTGATCAGTGAATACAATTATACATATTTGTGAACATATATTTGATTTGGTTAAAAATCGTTTCTTATATGTCGCTTCTGCTTCAGCTGGTATTTGAGCACCAGACTGACACGGCCATAAACTTATTGATCGGAGCTGAAGCGTAATGTGAAACAGAATGTCAAAAAACGCTCAGCAGGTGCGCATGTCAGTTTGGCTATGCTTATCTGTGCAAAAATAAGAAAATATAATCAAAACAAAAGGTACAGACTTACATGTATTCCTCGCTGATAGGCCTTCCAGTGGAGGGTGCAGCAGATTATTTTTTTTTTATTTATTTTGTTTTCTTTTATCTTCTGTGGGGCGGCTTTAAATTGTTTTGATTATTTATTATGGCACATGATGATTTTTAAATTGTCAGTACTTAAAAACAAGAATGGGGATAGATTTAGACTATTTTTTCTTCTTTTTATATATATAATGACTCAAGAGATAGTTCTCAGTTGAGAGTGATTGACGTGTTTTACTTGAGCTCTAAGATTTTTATATATTTTTGCGCTTAAATCCTGCCTTTTATTTCCAAATTTTGCATTATTTGTGCTTTATTTAAAAAGCTTTTATAGCTTGTGCAAAGTGTTTTCTGTTGTGCAGCGTAAGTATGTTAATGATTGCATTTACTAAACTCTGCGTCAGTTCCGTATTGTTGTTATTGCCTGTTTTTGTTCTTTTGCTTTGGTGCTCCTCTGTGCATACACTTGTTTGTGCGTGTGTTCGCTGCTGCATATTTCTGC
>NW_026996629.1:0-1014 GCF_035044405.1 Drosophila montana | reverse complement strand
TTCTTGTGCATAAGAAATCTCGTTGATGTCAATTTCAATAGTTGACGGGAGCGACAATCGTTTCCAACGATTGAAGAAGCGATAAATGTATGCCAATACTCGCAGGAGGAAAGAAAATGAGGGTGCCATGTTTGCGAGGCTTACTTTAATCGTGCGTTGCTCTATTGTCGTATCTGGGAGGGGTTCCGAAGGAATGGGCCATTGGTAGGCGTAACCATTCTGGCCCGTGCCACCACAGCTTGTTGATAACGCTTGTGGTGGGGCACCTCTGCTTGCTAGGTCCGCTGGATTGTACTCGGATCGTACATGGTACCATTTATTGGAGTCGGTGGCCTGAGTAATTTTTGCGACTCTGTTTGTTACAAAGGTAGTCCAGGCGCATGGTGGCTTATGCAGCCAGGCTAGCACAATTGTGGAATCTGTCCAATAGAACCAGTCGACGCCAGCGGAAGGTAGCTGGGGACAGCGTGCAGCGGATAACTTGGACAGAAGTGCTGCTCCGCGCAGCTCTAGTCGTGGCAAGAATACCGTCTTGACCGGAGCGACCCTCGTTTTCGTTGTTAGGAGATGTACTGAGATGCGCCGCAAAACCCGTGGTATTGAATAGGATGCGAATCGCAATGTGGCCCGGATACTCTTGCATAAATAAATTCCACTTACTGAGAAGAATTTCAGGTAGCGGATCGTCCCAGCCCAGTTCTTGGAGCAAGATCTCCTGCATGAATATTTTTGCCTGAACAATGACTGGACCCAGCCAAACTGCTGCATCGAACAGTTTGGCAATCTGTGAAAGAACTTCACGTTTGCAGACGGACTGCTTGGTTGTTAGCTCGGATGGAGCGAAAAAGAACTCGGTAACTCAGCATTCCATCTGACCCCGAGAGTCTTCGCCGAACAGGCCTCCTCGATCCCTAAGAAGTCGGCGCGAAGCAACTTTGGGATAATGTGACTTGCTAAGGGATAGAGCGAACGAACGTCATCAGATAACTGATGTAGTACCCGGATTGCCAAAAG
>NW_026996628.1:0-35392 GCF_035044405.1 Drosophila montana | reverse complement strand
TTTTTTCATATTACGTTGCATTTCGTGCCGTACGCTACACGACTGCGCGAAAATATTCCGTATCGTTGAGCTCAAGGTTGACGGTGGTTGATACTCATATTGTTGTTGAAAACATCTCGGGAAATGCAGAGAAATGAGAATATTTCAATTCATATTTCACTGAGAATATTTCAATTCAAATTCATTTGTTTATACCCTTTTTTGTTTTCATACTCTATGTCAATCTGCTGCGATATTAATTTAATAGGTTATAGAGAAACAATAAAATTTACACAGCAACAGTTCGAAAGTCTTCGAATACCAGATAAATGCCATAATTAGATAGGAGCTGTTAATTGGCATGTTTCAAAATTTTGTTCTGATACAGTGGTCCACATTTAACTAACATGGATGAACGTTCTAAACGACACAGCTAGTGGACCACTACACGAATCGATTACGAGAGACGTTAAAAAATATTGAAATTTTGTTGAGCTAGTTCCTTTTCACTAGAATAAATTAATATCGTGGGAATTAAGTTGACACAAAATTGTTCACTTTTTTTCTTGGTGAGGTTAAGAAAGGGGGAGCTGTTTATCCCGGACTGGGGATTTCCGGAGCACCTTCCGGTGCACCCGCCGAAGTCTTCTACGGATCGTGTAAATCCAGTCTGTTCCAACCACCAACCGGATGACTACTGATCAAAATCCAATTTCTTCACAGCGTGTCCTATGGAACAACAACGTATTATAATTGATGCACTACTATGGATGATAATCATACTTTTTCTCTCCAGCCAAAACATTTTTTACCCAATGTAGGCCAAGAAAATGATGTATGGCAACAGTGGACCAATTCTAGGTGTAGACTGTACTTTTTCTTATCTACTTTTCTCGTAATCAGTACGCATGTAATACGTCTTCTGATCTCGAGTCACTTCGAAACAATTACCTATACCGCCAAAATTTAGTTGCTAGGCTGCGCATGTCGCTTCCAGTAAATTCCTCTCATAGCTAGACAGAACAACTTGACACCAACGCTGTCCTCTTCTACTGAGCAGACCTAACGGACGCTTTTGCCAGCCGAGTAACTGCGTCATCATACGATCTAGCACGAAAGCTCGCTCAACACATTATCAGAGAACGCGAAGCCTAATCGCTAGCGATTGGATAAAGCTATCGGTCAGTTTTGAATAAAGCTCGACTTACTCTATTTACCTTGTCAAAGTGCTTTTCACTAGAGAGCATAATTGCAATAGTGATACGCACTCAGCCTAATCTGAACTACTAAACTCCTCTCTGCAATATAAGAGAGCTTCCACTCTTAGAACGATATGCTCAAAAGTACCTTGATGTTCTATTTTAGTTCAGTACTTTAAGCTGTCCACTACAACACAGTCAATTAAACGCTAGTTTTAATAGCGAGGCGATAACTAAAAAGAGGCAGTTATCTAAGATTTGTTTGTATGTCTTTAAGATGAACCACACAATACTTTTCCATGTTCATTTCACAACTGGTAATATGACGAACCTACTTTACGAGTTACATTTTTTAGCAGCATTACTCTGGCCAAAGTTGCGTGCGAATACCTTATCTCCGATTTTAAGCTGTAAATCCCGACTACGTAAATTGTACGTATTAGCATTTTGTTGAAGTGACTCTGCCATCTTTCGCTGTGTCAATTCACGAATAGTTTGAATGACATAGGGTTGCTCAGTTCTAGTATCTTCATTAATTAATCGTAAACGACGTAGTAACTCGTAATCTTTACCATTGTTCACACAAGAAGTGTATCTGGCCGTCGCCATCCAACCGCCAATGTAACTCCGGAATTGAAACAAGGAAAATGAAATTCACCACACTTACACTAACACAATGTAATATATATTCTAAAAATACAGCCAGACGAAAAATAACCAAAGAGTGAACAAACGTGTTTTTCTTAAACCTCGAAAATATTTTTTGTGCAGAGCAGAAACGCTCGAGCAGAGCAGTTCGCCCCAGCAAGCATCGGTGGATCTGCAATAGACGTTTCCAGGAACAGCTTCAAATTCAAACAAGATAAATAGCAGTGCACCTAGCTTAACTTGTCCATTGCCAAAATTCCGGCAATTCCAGTCCGATTTATTAAATTTGTATGTCTGAACATATTTTTTCGCTTTACATTGTCCGTGGTTAAAGCGAGGGGCAGTTTCATTCAAACAAACAAAAAACCCTCAAATAAAATATTGTTCGTGGCCATAAGGACATCTAAAAAATGACAAATATTAAAAGAAATAAAACAGGAAGTGACTCCAAAAAAATCGTCATATTGGTGTCTGTACATATGTATAAATTATCTTTGAGAATTAAAATTTTCCTTTATTTAGAGGCACGTTGTACTCTCATCCAAATCCAATTAAAAACTAACTTATAACTAAACATTGGTCTTATTATAAACCCTAAAGTTGTGGCAGAGCAGCTGGCAGCGCGGCTGGCAGAGCGGCGGGCAGCGCGGCTGGCAGAGCGGCTGGCAGAGCGGCGGGCAGAGCGGCGGGCAGAACGACGATTGGAACGGCTGGACTGCTGTCGTCGTGGTTGCCCAAAGGTGCTGACCTTGCGGCAAATCGCATCTTGATACGCTGTGGCCACTGACTACTGTTTATGCAAAGCTACAACCATGCAGCAATGCAAGCACAACGGCGGATGTGAGCCGCGTGATCAGTGGATATCTTTACGTTGCAAATATGTAGCAACGCAAACACACAACGGCGGGTGCCCTTGGTTACGGGTTAACTTATATATATACAAGTGCATACCCAAAAATTTATCCGATCGCCATATTGATGTATGCAAGTACATCAAGACATATCTGCACACATAGGCTTTCGCTCCGTTGAAGAATAAGTGTATGCGCTTCTCCATTCTATACTTCACCAAATAATCACATGCCTAAATAAAAAACACACAAATCGAAACACTGTGCAAATTCACCTGCATGTATATACACACACACATCCCATTATACATGTGTATCGTTTGTTATTTTTATACACTGCAGCTTCAAGAACAATTTATATTTATTTTTACAAATTAATTGGCAAGTGAAAAAAGTAAGCAAACATCAGGGTTGTCAAATATCAATATCGGTTTTCGATAAACTGAGTCTGAGCCACTTTTATATTTTTGTATGTTTCCACTTTGCCATTAAGCTGCGTTTACTTAATAAAAAACAAACATATGCATTATTTTCTTTTAATTCTTATACAAATTTATAAATAATAATTATAAGTTAAGAAGTTTCCACTGCGCAAATTATTTCAAATAATTTTATGTTAAAAACTTTCGATTTGCTGCGTTTAGAATAAACGTGCTTCTTTCTGAGCTCAACAATTAATAAATAAAGAGCATAAATTTGTAGTAAAATAATGAATTTAGCAAAATTTTCCGATTTCGTTGAACTTAATAGTGCACACCATTTCGGTCATTCCATTTTATTCTGATATCTCGATACCATCGTTTCATTCCGTTTTCGCTCGGCTGATTCTAATTATTTGTATTTGATCACATCTCACCTGATTATTATATTTTTTGGCTCTGTGAAGAGCCTAGTATGCCAATCGGTGGTGAGAAAAATAGCCAAAAGCGCTTCACAGCACCGTCCGATAAGGAGTCAAAGCGACCTTTAACCACACCTAGAGAGGTTTTAGGGAAACTCAAGGTCGAGGGTACCGGCTCAACTAAGTGACAAAATAGAAAGAGCCACGGCCTTAAATAGACAAGCTGAGCAACCCCCCCTCCAACTTCTCCATGTCCAGGGGTTGCAGTCTCCCGCCATGCGACACTGAAGTTTTCAGTGGGGATTACCTACGCTGGTCTACTGTCCGAGACTTGTTAACAGCGGTTTATATAAACAATCCAAGACTGACGCCGGTGGAAAAATTGTTCAAAGTTGTCTCCAAGTCCCCGCTTACGAATGACGGCTTTCAGTCAGCGTGGGCGAGCCTGACGGAGAGATTTGAGAATAAACGACTATTAGTCAATTGAAAATTCTTTTCAATCTCCCCTCAGCAACACAAGATTCTGTAACCGCCCTTAAAGTGCTTCACGGCACAATCCAGGGGTGTTTAACGGCTCTTGACTTGTCCAGGGTGACACAGAAAATTGGGATTGTCTGCTCATTATCTTGTGCTCCTCTAAATTGCTTAAGCTCACGCTGTCATTATGGGAACAATTGCTCCACGATAAGGCAGAGATACCTCAATGGTCCGAGATGAATTCATTTCTGATCGACCGATATCGCACCTTGGAGGCGATAGAGGATGTACGACCTACCGCACATACGCCATCCCAGTCCAAACCCACAAAAAAAGAGCCCATCCACCTGAGAACTTTCGAGGCAACAGTGACTACAAAGTCACAACACTGCAAATTGTGTCAGAAGGAAAACCATCCCGTGCGTCTATGCCCACGTTTCCAACAAATGTCCGTACCCGAGAGACTTTCCGCTATTAAACAACAAAAGTTGTGTTTAAACTGCTTCGCTAGACAGCACCAGTTGAAAGATTGCACTAGCGCACATAGATATTTTACGTGCAAGGGACGTCACAACACGCTGCTCCAGCGTGACAGACCCCAGGTGCCCTCCTTTGTCTATACAGTCCATTTCTACTTCTACCCAAGCTACCGTTCAAAACTACTTTTCCGCAAACTCACATGGTGTTCTCCTCGGCACGGCTGTCATCCAAGTGTGTCATTTGGGCACAAAGTATACAGCTCGAGCACTAATCGACTGTGGGTCAGGAGCGAACTTTATATCAGAGCGGTTATTCAAAAGGGTTAAACTTCCATAACAACTCGTCGACGCACAGGTCTCCGGTTTAAATCAAGCTTTTTCGGCTCAACCCCACAAACTCTGTCATTTTAATATTGGCTCTCCGATAAAGCCCAGGGTTCATATTGAAACCTAGGCTTATGTTCTTCCAAAGCTAGAAGGCAATTTGCCCTCCTACACCATCCCCCAAACTGCTTTGAAAGAACTTCCAAAATTACACTTGGCTGATCCCTCTTTGTATAGGAGCTCACAGATAGACCTGCTTGTCGGCGCCGATATCCTCCCATCCATATTGTTAGGTGGCTCCTATCCCAACATATGTATCACTCTCCTTGGTCAAGAAACGATTTTCGGATGGATCCTTACAAGCCCCGTTTCTAAGACCATTGCCAAATCTATTACCCTTTTCATCTCGCTGAATTCAAATGCGAGCTTGGATAAACTGCTCATACAATTTGGGAGCATATTCCAGTAAAGCTGTAAAAGGAATCCGACCTGTTTTGTGAGCGCAACTTTCAAAAACCCACTAAAAAAGATAAAAACGGCAGACTTTCGTCGGAGCTGCCAAATTTCTTTCGCGCGATTTTGTGGAAACGCTTAAGACGCAACTCCAGGCCAATTACAGTCTCCAGAAACTGTCCTGGCACTTCAACCCTCCTAGTGCACCGCATATGGGTGGCCTGTGGGAGGCAGGTGTAAAGAGTTTCAAAACTCTATTTTATAAGTCTACATCGACCTCTAAATACACCTTCGAAGAGCTTTCCACGCTGCTATCCAAAGTTGAAGCATGCCTGAATTCAAGACCGATATCTCCAATGTCGGAAGATCCTACTGATCTCTTAGCTCTGGCTCCAGGTCATTTTCGAGTCGGGGGTCCTCTAGTTTCCGCCACAGAGCCAGAGATCAAGGAAAACGCCACGTCCATCATCAACCGCTGGCAGCGCTTGAAGGCTTTGCAACAACAGTTCTGCCTCCGTTGGAAACATGAGTATCTTTTAGAATTACACAAAAGAAACACATGGCAAACTCCACAGCAAGACTTAGAACGGGACGATCTGGCCATTATTCTAGGTCTAGGTCGAATCCAAACGACCAATCCTGGCAGCGACCAAAGAGTCCGAGTGGTCGGCGTGTTAACAGCCCGAGGTGTCTCCAAAAGACCTATCTCTAAGCTGATCCTGCTCCCTCCCTGTCTCCATTTTATATCAAGTAGAATCTCCAGTAGAGACTAGAATCCTAGATCGACGCTCCGCGCCGCCTTCATCCGCTGGCTCCATCTCCCTGTTCACCTTGATGGAACACAAAAGGACAACCGTGCTCCCGAGATCACTAATCCGACTTGGAAACGGCAAGGCGACCCGCGACACTCGAAGCATCTTTGGCAAAGGCCTCCAAGCTATCCGTCACCAGGATCTCCAGCTTCCAACGAGAGGTCATCCTGGTGCTACTTACGCTTCAGTACCGGACACCAGCCAAACTCATCAGCGAGAAGCTAAATGAGCCCTTTCAAAACGTCCGATTGGCAGACGATCGCTGGTTCCAGCCGGAGACATCAAGTCTGGTGTTGGGCTCGGACATATATCCGGAGTTAATTCCGTCGCCATCCAAGCGCCATCCAACCGCCAATGTAACTCCGGAACCAGAACATGAAAATTGATATTCACCACAGTTACACTAATATATACGACAGACGAAAAAATAACCTATGAGTGAATAAACATGTTTTTCTTCGACTTAGAAAAATACAATTTTTAAGAGCAGAAGCGCTTCCCCAATTACCAGTAATTTGCCCGTTTTAACTTCGAAGCCCTGCGGACGCCCTACCACAACAATGGTTCATACAAGAAACTACTTTTATATAGTGCTCCGATGCTAATCAAATTTTTCGTATATGTTGAGGGCATACTGAAAGTTATAAATTCCGAGTTTGGGTAAGACATCTTTATAATTTAAAAAGTTTAATTTCAGACCGGTCGATTTTATGGCAGCTTAATTATATAATGGTCCGATGTTAATAAGATTTTGCATATGTAGGGTGCATGAGAAACTTATAAATTCCGAGCTTCTGGTAGATATCTTAATATATAAAAATGTTGTTTATACCAAAACCCACTTTTAGTCCGCTCGTTCCTATGGCAGCTATATGATGATAAGATTTTTTGTATATAAAGACCGCATACTGCAACTTATAAATTGTCAGTTTGGGTCAAATATCTCAATAATTAAAAAAGTTTAATTTCTGATCGGTCGTTCCCATGACAGTTTATTTATATAATAGTCCGATGTTGATAAGATTTTGCATATGTAGGTGAGCATCGGGAAACTTATAAATGCGGTAAATATCTTACTAAACAAAAATGTTGTTCATACAAGAACCTACTTTTAGTCCGCACATTCTTATGGCAGCTATATTATATAGTGCTCCGATGCTAATCAAATTTTTCATAGATGTAAAGGGCACACTGAAATTTATAAATTCTAAGATTCGCCAGATATTTTCATAATTAATAAAGTTTAATTTCTCACTGGTCGTTCCTATGACATCTTAATTATATAATGGTCCAAAGTTGATCAAATTTTTCATATGCAAAGAGCATGGAGTTACTTATAAAATCGGAGTTAAGGGTAGATTTCTTGATAAAAAAAAGTTGTTTACACAAGAACCTACTCTTAGTCAGTTCGTTCCTATAGCAGCTATATTATATAGTACTCCGAATCTGATAAGATATTTCGTATATGAAGAGGGCATACTGAAACTTGTAAATTGTGAGTTTGGGTCAGATATCTCAATAATTAAAAAAGTTTAATTTTTGACCGGTCGATCCTATGGCAGCTTAACTATATAAAAGTCTGAAGTTAATAAGTTTTTGCATATGTTAAGAGCATGGAGATACTTATAAATTCCGAGTTTATGGTAGATTTCTTGTACTGAAACTTATGATTTTCAGGTTTTGGGACAGATATATTGAAAATTAGAAAAGATTAATTTCTGTTCCGATGCTAATCAAATTTTTTGTATATGTAAAACTTATAAATTGCGAGTTCGGGTCAGATATCTTTATAATTAAAAATATTTTATTTCAGACTGGGCGTTCCTATGACAGCTTAATTATATAATGAAACTTATAAATGAAAGATATTAAAACTTATAAATTCAGAATTTGGGTCAGATACCTTGATAATTAGAAAAGCTTAATTTTTAAACGGTCGATCCTATGACAGCTTAATTATATGATGGTCCGATGTTGATAAGATTTTGCACATGTAAAGAGTATAGAGAAACATACAGACTCCGTGTTTGGGGAAGATATCTTACCAAACAAAAATGTTGTTCATACGAGAACCTACTTTTAGTCCGATTGTTCTTATGGCATCTATTTAATAGTGGTCCGATGCGGACAAAATTTTTTGTATTTGTAGAGGGCATACTGAAGTAAAAGGTTCTAGTCGGGAGCTCCCGATTAGGGGATCCCCTGAACCCTCTTATTCCAACACCAAATGCAGTTCGCGCTAAGCGCTCGTTTTCTTTAGTTCTTATAAAGATAGCAACAAAAAAAAAGGGTTCGAACTCGCAACTGACCGCAATAATTGCTGCCGCCTCTTCTCAACAGCCACGCTAATAATTGAGTCTTAATGAGAAATAAACGAATTAAAATAGCAGCACAGAAAACAATACAATCGCAATTGCAATGCTGTTGATAGAATTCAAGGCAGACGCACATGAATATGTGTGTATACATATATACAGAAATTCTTGGAATTTGCGCTTACTGCAGCTTATACGAGGAAAGAAAAAATTTTTCTTAAATAACTTCTTTGTTTCTTAACCGATCTTGATGAAATTATCTACAATATCTACATCTTATTGTGCTATAGGATATTTGTGTATTCTTAAAAAGTTAATTGCATTTAAATAGTGTCTTATATTGGTGGGCAGCACAAATTGGTTTATTTACTTGGTTTATAGCTATAAGCAAGGAGGTGGTGATAGCTATAAAACGAAAGATTTTTGATATATATATTGTAGTGTGTATATGCCCTAACAGAACACCCTGTATTTAAATATAAAGTATGCAGCACTTTGTTGCATACAATAACAATTATATAGTAAACAAGCCCAGAGCCACTTTATGTATTGGCTCTGTCTCATATTACGCAGCGCGGTTCACTAGCCTCACTAGCTGACCGTTTATGCTTACGCTGCATATCCCACGCTCCGTCTGAGCGTATTCCGTGAGCAATATATATGTATGCTCACTAATACAGGCATATGCTAGCTACTTACCTCCCTCTCTTTGTAGCTGTTAACCAATAACAGCATAAGT
Organism: Drosophila montana; assembly: GCF_035044405.1. Lineage (NCBI taxonomy): Eukaryota > Metazoa > Arthropoda > Insecta > Diptera > Drosophilidae > Drosophila > Drosophila montana. The sequence goes on along the minus strand of NW_026996628.1, from coordinate 26,275 downwards.
ATATATGTATATCCATAGGCTAAGCGCACAATTTAAAAGGCGAATAAATTGATTCAGAACTTACCCACAAAACTGCACTATCGTGTTGATTGTTTTATTGAAATATATTTATGTGTAAATACCAAATACAATTTCTACATGTCGACCGTGACATGTTTACGGATCCCTGCCTGGCGGCAGTAGACAAACTGGATAAGGAAAATAAACCCCTGGAGGAAAACGAAAATACACTGACTGCGAAAAGAGGCCATCAAATAACATCTGACGTCTTAACTGGGACATCGAGCGACCTGAGTGAGTAGAGAGTGAGTGTTATTTCCAATAAACGCGGTGGCGGAAAAAATAAAATTAAAAAAAGAATAGCGCACCTAACGTGGCTGCTATATACAAAAACAACACCCGCATGGTCGACAGCTCAGAAGATACCAACTGAGCTCGACTTCCTGCAAAATATAATTAAGCAGAAAAAGTTTAACACCGCTACTCACTCAGCGAATATAAAAGTTATAATAAACCAAACAACCACTAATAAAGTTACACCCATTGCCGCAGTCAGCCTCCCAAAAGTGAAGAAAATGTGTCCACAGGATTGCGAAGGCCCGCTGGATAGCCCCTTCTGCGAATACACGTGCAAACACTGCACAACCAGCACCACCAACCAGTGAATACCTGTGCGAAGACCAGCACCGGTACCGCCAGCGCAACAAGCTGCGCCATCGGGACAAGTGCGAGAGGCACACCGCCACTTGCACCAACGAGGGAGCATCAGCGTGCCATATCCGGCGACACCCAGCTGATGCAACGGACCAGCAACAGAAGGAAACCTATACCTCGACTACTGACAGAAGACACCAGATGCAGCTGTATACTTTAAATATATTAATATAAAATAAAATTTTTGTAAAATTAAGCGGAAGCACATCCGCTCGATTAACAGTATAGCCCGTAAAGCTATGCGAAAAGCTAGGTTGGATTTTGTAACATTATTCAAAATTTTAGACACTAAATAAGCCGTATATATGGCATAGTAAGTTTAACACAAAAAAAAAATTGTCTTTTGCCATTATTAAAGAAAAACGCAAAAACTATCTAAATGTACATAACTACAGGAACATTATTAAAATTTGAAAATAAACAAAAATTAAAATTTGAAAACAGAAATTGTACAAGTAATAATTCGCTCAGATACAATACAACATATAATGGGCTCGAACAAGTCTAAGGTTGAAAAATCAGCCGCAAATGTCATTAATAATGTAAAAGTCATCGATCATAGTGAAAATGTAGAAGATATTGCAATTTTATTGCTAATCATAGCCGTTGTGTCTGTCATATCATTAGGACTCATAATTTATGCAATGCATAACAAGAAATTAAGCCGCTGCTTAAATATACATAATTTAAGTACTGGAAGTTCCACATTGAATGGCCCCAATTAGTCGAGAAAATAAAGGTGCATAGATGCAACTTCGATAAATCGTATAAGTGCCTAAATAAAAGCGCACCAGTGTTGAGACCCACCATACAACACACTGAGATCCTTGTATATGAATACAATGAAATCAGGAGTTTAGTTAATGAGTGGCAACACAAATACACAATTCTACACAGAGTCCAAACTTTAGACACTTTACAACGTCTAAGGGACAATCTGGTAAACTTGAATGAAAAATATCGACTCCAGCTTTATTTACCATCGGTGTTAAATACACCGGTAACATTTGATAAGTCACTATTAGGAGAATCAACGACTGACGAAAAACTAGAAGATATAAAGATGGCTCAAACATTAGTTTAGTTCTTAAAATTAGCCTCATCACTCATACCCAAGTTCGATGGAAAGGCAGAGAATTTATAAAATTTCAAAGACGCATTGAATATACTTGATTCCCTAAAAGGCGCGCATGAAAAACTGGCAATCAACCTAATAAAGATTAAGATGAAGGGTCATGTCAGAAATTTAATAAGTTATGAACAACCAATTGTTTAAATAATTGACAAATTAACAGCCACAGTCAAAGGAGAATCAGTAGATTTAATTTCAACCGAAATTACTAAATCTACAACAAAAAAATAAGGCAGCCAACCAATATGTACAAGAAATAGAAAAGTTGACAAAGTCTCTGGAAGGAGCCTATATCAGCGATGGCTTATCATTAGATCTAGCCACTAAATACAGCACAACGCTGGCTGTCAAGGCAATGACTAACAACTGTACATTTGACACATTCAGTAACATGAACGATGCTAAGTCAAAATTTGTCAATAGTTGCACAGAGTTAACAGGACATTCGAACACTGTCCTGTTCTATCAGCAACAACATAAAATGGGTAACTGTGGAAACTACCGTGCAAGAGGTAATAACCACAATCATGTTTATCGTAACCACAATAACAATAATAGGGACGAGGCCAAAATAGAGGAAACTCTAGAGGCCGTGGCAACTGGAATCGATACCGTAACAATAATGTCCGATTTTCGCAACACAATTCGGAAAACCTTTAGATACGCAACACTAGAAAACATGTAGAGAAGCTACTGGCCGGGGTATAACTCTCAGTCTTACCAGGTCTAGCGAGTTACAAGATATTTATAATTTCGCTGGGAGAGAGGGCTTAAAGGGGAGGGGGGTGAGTATCCCGACCAAACCAAGCCTAGCTCTACTTCTGCACGCCTACACTATCGGGCCGTGGCCTCGCACCAACTACACTAGCGGGCCGTGGCCTCGCACCAACTACTCTATCGAAACACCAACCGGTAATGCCCACCCCGGGGCCCCAATCCCTTACCACATGCTCCTACTCTAGGTTAGGTCGAACACCGGTTGACTCCGATGTTAAGGTAATCCGGGTTACCAGAAAACAAAGAATTATTCAGTTTCCTCTCGATAATTACAACATATGCACTTTATTCACTTCTTGCTTATTACTACTTTAAAGTAACTCACGAGCTAGACCCTGCCGCACTGTTTTCTGAAACCCTAGCGCTCCGCTATACACTCCATGATCTTTCTCATCTCACGATGCACGTCTACTCACCCTTAGCGTTCGTTCCAAAGTGCCGGCACGCTCGCCAGCGAACCGTGCGCATGCCTCGGTCGCTCAACTTCGCCGCGAGCTTTCGCAACTTCACCTCGGAGCTTTCGCTCTTCGCCGCCGAACTGAAGTTGCGCTCTCGAACACGGTGTTGAGCAACCGATCAACAACGGACGGTTGCTGCGGCGGCCGGCGGTTAAATTCAAATTTACATTATGCCCTTGCTGGCTACGTGGCTCCTTGCCCTTAATTATACACTTCAATACTTTGGCATCTTGTGTTAACCATTCTTATAACTAATACAATGCTTATATACTATACAATACTTGCATCCTATAACTACAATTATGAACTGTGGGGTGGCTACCACAGTGGCCGCCTCACAAACAATAAGGGTCACACCATCAATCTCAACCTCAATATATTTGTATCATTTTATCATGTGGCAACAGGAAAAATACTCGTTTTTTTAATAGATACAGGTGCCGACATTTCAATTTTAAAAGAAAATTCTGATTCCTTCAATAATATTCAAAATGACAATAGAATCTATATTCAATAGTATATCTTAATTTCGGAATACCAAGCGACGGAATAATAGGGATTAATTTTATAAAAAAATTCAATTGCCAATTAGATTTCAAGCTGACAGAAGATTGGCTTATAATCAGACCCAATAATCTAAATTTTCCGATTCTGGTAATAATACAATACTTTTACCAGCAAGATCACAAGTTGTCCGAAATATCGAACTATCTTCAAGTGAAGATAGTGTACTAATTCCAAACCAGGAAATTCAAACTGGTATTTATGTTGCAAACACCGTTGCAACCACACGAAACGCATTTGTCCGATTACTGAACACAACCAGTACCGATCAACTATTTAGTATAAATAATCTAAATTATGAACCACTTTCGAACTACGAAGCGGTTCAAACAAACAATTCAAGTAGAAAAGAAGAAGTCATGTCCCGACTATCCCAATATTTTCCACCACAGTTTAAAGCAAAATTAACTGAATTACGCACTGATTATACAGATATATTTTGACTAGACACCGAATCCATTTCAACGAATAATTTTTATAAATAAAAGATAAGATTGAAAGATGATGAACCAGTCTACATTAAAAATTATAGAAGTCCTCAAAGCCAAAAAGAAGAAATCCAAGCCCAAGCACAAAAACTAATTGACGACAGAATTGTCTAACCATCTGTGTCAGAATATAATAGCCCGCTCTTATTAGTCCCAAAGAAATCTCATTCTGAATCCAATAAAAAAAATGGCGATTGGTAATTGACTATCGTCAAATCAACAAAAAGCTGCTATCTGATAAGTTCCAACTACCTAGAATTGATGATATTTTAGATCAACTAGGTAGAGCGAAATATTTTTCATGCCTTGACTTAATGTCTGGTTTTCACCAAATTGAACTTGACAATGATTCAAGAGATATAACGTCTTTTTCGACGAGCAATGGCTCCTATCGCTTCACGCGATTACCATTTGGTTTAAAAATAGCGTCGAATTCATTTCAGAGAATGATGACTATAGCATTCTCTGGACTTGAACCTTCGCAAGCATTCCTTTATATGGATGACCTAATAGTAATTGGTTGTTCCGAAAAGCACATTGTTAAAAACCTAACTGATGTTTTGACAAATGCAGGAAATACGACTTAAAGCTACATCCTGAAAAATGTTTATTTTTTATGCATGAAGTTACATTTCTGGGACACAAATACACAGACAAAGGAATCTTACCAGACGACAATAAATACGACGTCATTCAAAATTACCCAGTCCCACATGATGCAGACAGCACTAGACGTTTCATTGCATTTTGCATTTTTAAACGATTTTTAAAAAACTTCGCCGACTATGCACGGCACATAACTAGACTAAATAAAAAGAATGATCCGTTTGAATGGACGGGTAAATGTCACAATGCGTTTTTATCTTTAAAATCTCAACTTATTAAACCGACTCTGTTAAAACACCCAGACTTCAGAAAAGAATTTTGTATAATAACGGATGCGAGTAAGCAAGCGAGTGGAGCGGTTTTATCTCAAAACCACAACGGACTCCAACTTCCAGTTGCATACGCATCCAGTTCATTCACCAAGGGAGAAAGTAACAAGAGCACAACTGAGCTAGAATTATCAGCAATTCATTGGGAAATAACACATTTCAGACCATATATTTATTTTAGTCATTTCACTGTCAAAACCGACTTACATATTTATTTTCAATGGTTAATCCAAGTTCTAAATTAACACGTATGGCGCTTGAGTTAGAGGAATATAATTTTACGGTAGTATCTATAGGGTAAAGATAACTATGTAGCTGATGCGTTATCAAGAATAACCATCAAAGAACTCAAAGACTTACAAGTTAATGTCCTGAAAGTCACTACCAGGCACCAAAGTAAACAGAAAAACTCCTGCGCAGGAAAAGATCAAGTAGATTTGCCTATGCAAACTCTTGACAACGCTTCTAAGCCCAACGTATATGAAGTCATTTGTAATAATGAAGTACGAAAAGTAGTGGCCTTGCAAAGATATTTGAATTAATTTCGATTGAATCTTTTAAAAATATGGGCAGCAAAACATTAAAATCATTACGAGTAGCGCTACTCAAGCCGGTGACCATAATTTAAAATAAAAAAGATGAAGGAGCGATACTGTTTACATATCATGACGATCCAATACATGGAGGTCATACTGGCATTTCAAGAACGCTAGCTAACGATAAAAAGACACTACTACTGGAAAAATATGACACGTCATATAAACAAGTCCATACGTAGATGTCCTAAATGCCAAAAGCCGAAAACGACGACCCACATAAAAACACCTCTGACTATTACGGAAACGCCGATAAATGTGTTTGACAGAGTGTAATGGTCGATGAGAACAACCAAGAAAGTAAACTCAGTTCCACCACATATCGTTTGCGACAAAAATGTCGCCTGTGTTGTAACAGACAAAAGCTGGCTTGTACCAACTGAAGCTTTAGATAATTAGCATGAAGCACGTCGAGCTTTTGTAAGCTTGCACCGCTCATATATCTCCACATGGGATTTATATGATCACCCCCAACTTCGTTGTCTCTACTTGTCATCCGGAAGCATGAGCTTTTTCTTCGGAAGCCTATAAAAACCTGCGGATAGTAGCAGAATGCTTTTTTGCTGATATAACCCCCAAGGAAGAAAATCGTCGTGATTACATTATTTCTTAAGTTTATCCCGAGAAAAAAAAATTTAATAATCTTTTTACAAAAAAATAAAAAAACTAAAACGGAAGTAGAAAAAACCCCGTACAAATTCGCCATACATTTTTGTTGAACCATTGGGCACGGGAGTGACCAGAACTGCTTGAGTTTTGGCAATCCCCGGTGAACCAACCGCGCACGTGTGTCGGACATTCAAAACCCTAATCTAAGGGCATCCCATCTTTGCTCCACTTGTAGCAGCTTCTAATAAAGCGGTGAAGAGGGAGAAAAGGAGAAGGTATGCGCACATAATAATATTTTTTTTCAGACCGTGAAAAATAATATAGTGTTGTTTTATAGAGCCTGACTATTTTGATCGCCCTCATCCGACACGTACTAGTGCTCCATAGGATCACTTAGACAAAAATTTGTGTTGCCCCAGCCAACCAACAAAATTCTGGGTTATCGGCTAATATTTTGGCCAACAGGGTGCCATTTCTTGAAGCACGTCTTGTTTACGAAGCAAGTGTGTACAAAGAAAGTGCTCTCACGCAGAGAACAAAACTAAAATATTATAAAAAATTTGGTATATATAAATATTACAAACAAAAATTATAAAAGAAAATATGCATAATTAATCAACAAACTTTTAGTGCTCAAGTGATTAAAGAAAAAAAAAGGAACAAGAAGTTCCATATCATACCAACCCACTACTCATAAACTAAAGGGAACAACACCGTCTCCAGCGTTGGAAGGCCTTTCACCGCAGTTGCATGTAAGTCACTACACTTCCTTCTTCCTCAGCCTTCTGAAAGCTTTCTAGTTGCGTCGTCTTATCTGCATACATAGAGCTTTCATATAAGTTAGTGACAAGGTCGGCACCTTCGTCGAGCTTCCACAATGCTTACAAGCGAGAGAGCTTTCTGTTTGTAAGTTTATTATGCATTCATTTATACACATATAAAGTAACGTAATAAAAGAACAGCTGATCGGTAACAAGTAATCGTTTATGCTCACAATCAGCTTTTTGACTCTTCGAGCCCTTGCATAACTCGAATGCTTGACGCGGAGGAGCGTAGTAGATTTGCTGATTTGCTTTGATACCGTTCTTACTAAAAGTATGCGCCCACTAGTTTGTTTATTTTGAAATTTTTTTATGATTATTGCTCGGACTTTGACCAATATGCTAGGTCAATATATATATACGAAGCCCAATGCACGTTTTACATCATCGATACGTTTATTTTGTAGTTATACAACTGGCATGTCATATGAGAAAATAATAGTAATAATAAGTTTAATTAAGTAACTATACGTAAAGATAGTAGTTTTTTATTATGACCTGGTTTAGAAACGCAAACAATCCTTGGATTTGAGATATACATCTTCCGTTAATAATTACATCATTCTGAAGAATTAATTTGCAAACCGCATCTAGCTATAAGGAATGTCCAAAATTAGAAAGAATTTTAAAATTTAAAGAGAGAATAAATGAAGCATATATATTATTGTAATTCAAAATGAAAGTTTAAGTATCGTTAATGAGGGGAGGCATATAGACCAAATAGGGAAGCTCTCTTAAACTGGTATGAGAGATTCATGGTTGGGTGGGTAAAAGATCGCCAGGATCGCCCTTTATCTCAGATCCTGCAACAATCAGACAGATGTTCAGCTGTAAGGAGCCTCACCAACATGTTGATGTATACAGTTAATACGCTGTAAGTTAGGTTTTGGTTTACTTCTTGTCCACTTTTTGGTATGTTTTAATGGAAGTTTAGCTTCCATAATTTAGATTCAGCAGGGACTCTATAATAATTAACTTTATGTAGCGACGGTCTCAGGACACAGCAACCCCACCCCAAACCCGGAAGAGCTAGGGTATCAAAGGGTCCCGACCTCCTCTGTGCACCTAAGGTCTACCGGAAAGACCGTAGTAAAGATTGGTGTGGATATTGATGGGCCACCGGTGTTTGTTTTCTCGAAACCAAATATACTGAGGCCATTCGGCCTCCGACTTTACCGCGTGACAACCTCTTTCCATGTGGATCCTTACACTAAGATTTCTTTTAAGCTTTGTTAAGGAGAAAACAACAAAACGTTTAGTAGCACTGGACATTACAAGAGTGATAGTGGATACTATAGGTCCACTACCAAAATTTGAAAATGGTAACGAATACGCAATTACATTGACATGTGATTTAACAAAATATCTTGTAGCTATTCCAGTACCAAACAAATCTGCTAAGACAGTTGCGAAAGAAATATTTGAATCCTTTATACTGATGTTCGGTCAAATGAAGACGTTCATTTCGGACATGGGAACTAAATATATAAATTCAATGATTAATGACTTGTGCAAATATTTAAAAATAAAAAATATAACATCTACCGCACACCACCACCAGACAGTTGGAACAGTCAAAAGAAGTCATAGAACTTTTAATGATTACATACGATCATACATATCAGTTGATAAAACTGATTGGGCTTCAATATGGCTTCAATATTTCGTTTACTGTTTCAACACGACCCCCTCTATGGCACACAATTATTGTCCATATGAGTTTCGGCAAGCAAAGCAACTTGCCAAAGTATTTTTATAAAATAGATAATATTGACCCTATATATAACATAGATGATTACGCTAAGGAATCTAAATTTAGATTAGAATTAGCATATAAAAGAGCAAGAATTATGATAGATAAGCATAAGAGGAACAATAAGAAACTATATGATAGGAAAACATTAGACATTAACCTGAATATAGGAGATAAAATACTTTTAAAAAATGAAGACGGTTATAAATTACAAAATAAATACCTAGGACCATATACGGTAGTAACCATAATAGAAAAAGATAACGGTATAATAAAAGATAAAAAGGGTAAAGAACAAAAAGCTCATAAGGATAGATTAAACATTTGTAATGAATAATACTTCAAAATTTTCTTTATGAATTCAAATTCTACATAAAATACAAAAAAAAAAAAATATTACTGCCTGATTAGCCAAATGAAAAAAAAAAACAACATTTATACAAATAAACAAATTATTATAATATAATTTATCTTTAAACAAAAAAAATTTGTTGTATTAAATTTTTATATCTTCAATACTTTTGTATTTTTATATTCTTACATTTTTATATTTTTTTGTATTCAAATATTTTCTAAATTTTAATATAAATATATTTTACTCAATTGTTAAAAAAAAAATATATATATATATATACAAAAAAACAACTTACAATAATTAAGTTCATTTAATAACTACACATTCATAATGTTATTTTATTTCTCTAAAAAGGGAGGTGTAGTGTGTATATGCCCTAACAGAACACCCTGTATTTAAATATAAAGTATGCAGCACTTTGTTGCATACAATAACAATTATATAGTAATCAAGCCCAGAGCCACTTTATGTATTGGCTCTGTCTCATATTACGCAACGCGGTTCACTAGCCTCTCTAGCTGAGGCAATATATATATCCGTGAGCAATATATATGATCACTACTACAGGCATATGCTAGCTATGCTATTATTTTTTAAAATTTCTAAAAAGAAAACAGTATTTCCATATCGATTTTTATCGGTTACTTGGAAACGGGGCAAGTTATCGAATATCGGAAACAAATATACGGACGGACGGACGGACAGACGGACAGACAAACGGACTTGGCTAGATCGACTAATCAATTGATGCTGTTCAAGAATATATATACTTTATGGGATCTGAGATGCTTTCTTCTGCCTGTTACATACGTTTGCACAAATACATTATACCCTTTTTTGGATATCGGCTGCACCATTTGCGGAGCCCCCAACTGCCCGTAGATATGATGCGGCCTGCGGCATGGTACCATCCGCTTTTTTGAGGGTTTTGCACGATTGTTGGGAATGTTGAGATTAGAAATATTCCCAGTCGGTTGGTCACATAAGCTCACAAGCTGGGTTGTTCATTTTAAAAGACTTCAACTTTTATTGAACTTAACTTTTATGTTATAATTATTAATCTGACCTACACAGAGCATAAGTCCAGTGACTTGGACTGACACTCACAGAATTGAACATGTGTCGCAAATTCCGCTGTTACTAAGCTAGCAAATTCAAAGCTCAATATAATTACAAAATAAAAGAAAGTAAGATAACTTAAAGTAACAGGACTTAAAGCTCGACCGCTTGAGAGAGCCAATAAATACCACTCAACTCAACCGTGATAGCGTGTGATCCATTGAGTGATATGACATCACTTAATGCGGCTGATCTAAGCACAGATGCATGTGCCGGCGCGATTGCTCTTGTGGGTTAGCTGTAGCCCAAACATTCTCCCCCCTTTGATGATTGCAGCATCCAACATCAAATTCCCTTTCACTAGCTTCCAGAGACTCGGGCTTGGTACCTTAACTTAAACTGAAAATAGAAGAGTACAATTTGACATTTACGTAAAGGTTAGGTGTCTTTATCAAGGTATTATCTCTTATAGGTAATCGCCAGAGCTTTGTTACTGGTCGTTTGACAACAGCACTGCTTGTTTTCAGAGTCACAACTCTAACTAAACCATCTGCGCCAGCATGAGTGCTTGTAATTCGACCCAAAGCCCACCGATCTGAAGGAAATCGTTCATCCTAATTAAAACCATGCATCCAACATCTAGGTTTCTCTTCATCTGCAACCATTTTGGTCTTCTCTGCAACCGTGTCCAATATTCAGAACTCCACCTTTTCCAAAATTATTGAGTAGTATTGTTTCTCCAATTATGTATTAAACTCAATTGAGGTATTTCAGGTGTAGGAGGTGACAAGAGCGCATCACCAGTGAGAAAGTGACCGGGGGTTAACACCATCAAATCCTCATGATCATTCGAAATATGACATAGAGGCCTTGAATTAAGACAATACTCAATTTGTGCTAACACTGTCGCAATTTCCCCAAAGGTTAACACTCGCTCTCCAATGAGATGATGCTTTATGGACTTAACTCCGGCTTCCCATAATCCACCGATGGAGCTGAAGAAGTGTTGATATGCAATTATGGCGCGATCAATCTTGAAATGATCTGACGTGAAATCTCCAACTGGCTCTAAGTTTATGGCCTTGGTCAACAAAAATATAAACATGGCAACTTCTCTCTTTTGTGCTACACGTCCTCTTCCCTTTAATGGCGAAATATTAATATGTCCAGCATAGTCAACTCCGACAGATGAGAAAGCTCTTGAGGGCCGCACACGCACCGACGGCAAATTTCCCATTTGTTGACTTGAAAACTGAGGCTTTATTTTGAAATATGTGATACATTTATGTATACCAAAACGAACTGCGTTACGCCCATTGATGATCCAAAATTTCTTGCTTATATAATTGAGCGTGAGCGATAAGCCTCCATGCAAGGTTCTAGCATGACAATAATTTACGACAAGACTCGTGAAATAATGTTTATATGGTAATATATAAGGATGTTACTCATTCACTGGCAACAAGGCATCGCGCAATCTTCGTCCGAGCCGTAAGACGCGCTCCTCCAAATCAAAATATGGGTTGACAGGTAATAAACTGCTATCTCTTGGGAGCGCCATGCTATAATAGAGTGTTATCCATTCCTTTTCAAAACAGTCTTTTTGCACCAATCCTATTACTTGTCTATGTTTTTCAAGATATCTTGACCAAACTCGGTAATTATTAGTTTTACTAAGCTCCCCATATAAATGCAAAATTCTATTAAGATCGGGCAACTATATCATATAGCTGCCATAGGAACGATCGGTCGAAAATTAAGTTTTTGTATGGAAAATTTTTATGTTTTTCAAGATATCTTGACCAAACTCGGTATTTATTAGTTTTACTACGCTCCTCATATATATGCAAAATCCTATTAAGATCGGACAACTATATAATATAGCTGCCATAGGAACGATCGGTCGAAAATTATGCTGTTGTATAGAATTTTTTTTTGTTTTTCAAGATATCTTGACCAAACTCGGCATTTGATTATCTTTACTATGCTCCCACCACTTATACAAAATCTTATGCACATCGGGCTACTATATCATATAGCTGCCTGCCATAGGAAAAGTCGGTCGAAAATTAAGATGTTGTATGGAAACCTGTTTAGTTTTTCAAGATATCTTAACCATACTCGGCATTAACTATTTTCCCTGTGCTTACTAGATACGGGCAAAGCACTATGAGCATTTCAAAAAGGTTGGGTCTGCAAGGGTATTAAATCTTCGGTGTGCCGAATATAGCACTTCTTTCTCGTTTTTGGCTAGAGTTGACCCTGTTGGTCCTCGGTATGCTTCAACTAACATCAGCTCATCATAAAATCGGTATCCGAGCAAAATGTCGACACTTTGGGGAATAAAATAATTAGCATCGGTTTAACGGAAATCCTTTAAATGTGGCCACTTCGTGGTAGATATTCTTCTGTCAGACATTCCTGGACTTGCTTTGCCTGTGGCTCATATAGGGATCCTAATTTTAACTCAATTCAATTCTTTCATTCTCTACACCGTTGATTTTTATATATAGCCTTTTCCTTGTCAGTCGAAGTTGTTGGGCTGCAGTCTCTGAAATGAACGATGTTTGGGAAAGCTGATCTAAGAAATTTCGATCGAAACTTCAAGGGGTAGCTTTCATTGGCATAATCACCATTGTTGTTGGTAACAAGACCTTCTGTCTTGTAAAATGTAGGACTTCATCCTTTCCGTTGATTAAATTTAAAGATACTTGCTGTGCACTTGTTTCTACTTGACCACATGTTCTAGCCTGGTGGATTAGAGTATGGTGCCGCTCGGCGCACCTTGCACAATTTCGAGAGCTGCCACATGCAGCTGCTTGATGATTCGGACTATGACACTTAAAACATAACCGATATTTAATACAATTGCCTTATGATCCGACGCTCACATTTTCTTGAATACATTACAAGTTCCAATGGGGTGTACCTCCTTGCCGCAGAAGATGCATATGTCCTCTTGTCGAGTAATAAATGAAGCTTTTGCGTGTCTTTGGCATGCACGTAAGCCATATACGTCTTGCATTTTATTGACTGCGGCTATCTATTGCAGTAATCATCGTTCGATATTGGGACTCGAGGTAAACACAAAGCCGTTTCAAATGTCGGTAGATCTGGTGACGACGCTAATGAACGCTCCCAATCTACTACTCTTAATTGCTTAGGTATCCTTTTATCATATAATATACCAAAACTTGAGATTGCTGCTTTATATCAACTCCAGCTTTCTCCAACGTATTCACACATGAGCGGCAGGTCTGCACAAAACATCTTAGACACTCGCGTCTCCATGTTGAACTGCTAATAGATGATCAAAAACATCCATGTAATGTATGTAAACATCCGTTTATTGTCAAATAAATTCACCAGCATTCTCCATGCCACTGGGTAATTCGAGTCTATCAAAGTCAAGTGCCCTATATCTTTAGCAGCTTCCTCTGATAGCGATTCCTTTAAATAATGGAAGCGATGTAAGTCAGTAAGTCTCCGACAGTCATGGACACGTGATAGGAACACCTCCTTGAATGCCAGCCAATCTATGAATTTACTGTTGAAAGTTGGCTCACTTCCTCCATAGGGGTTAAAAGTAAAGTGAAGTGTGCTGGTCCAGCGATGTGGAAGTTGCTCCGTCTCTCGGTCCAGCGAGAGGTTACGTAACTTTTGTTGATACGCGTACGTCTTCTTACGACGATTATGTGGTGGAAGGCTTGACTTCGCCCACTTTGCTAATTACTGGCCTTGTGGCTCAGCAATGTGATTGTTATATATAACAAATGGTATTTTCGGCAGCGTGCGGCAGCGTCAAATACCAAACTGAACTGTAGTATAAAATTGAATTGAAACTAAACCTAATAGCAGGACTCATAAGCTACAAAGCTAGAGCTGGTAAGTTCGACTGCAGCATAAGCGATAACGCAGAAACTTGCAGCATCAGTCGTGTCTCAGGTTAGCGCTGCTGACCATTGTGGTCGGGTCGCTGAACTCACGCGTCAGCGTAATGTTTGGAGCAAATGGGTAAAGCTAAGTGCTGTACAAGTTTCTTATGCAAAGTTATTCATGTGCGATTCTTATTCCCCCCTCAAGTTTATGACCGTCCTCGGTTATTTTAAAGCTGTTGTCGTACTTCCCGCGAAGCTTGTCTTCTCTTTAAGATTTGCCATAGGGTGGCAAGGCCTCTTAGGATAACGCTGAGAGCAATCCCGACAACAAAGCACGTATTGAATGAGTTCATTTGTTCATTTTAAAAGAACTTCAACTTTTATTGAACTTGACTTTTTACGTTAGAACGGATCAATCTGACCTACATAGAGCATAAGTCCGGTGACTTGGACTGACACTCACAGATTTCAACATGTGTCGCAAATTCCGCTGTTTCTAAGCTAGTAAATTCAAAGCTCAATAGAATTACAAAATAAAAGAAAGTAAGATAACTTAAAGTAACAGGACTTAAAGCTCGACCGCTTGACAGAGCCAATAAATACCACTCAACTCAACCGTGATAGCGTGTGATCATTGAGTGATAAGACATCACTCAATGCGGCTGATCTAAGCACAGCTGCATGTTCCTTACTCGCTCTTTTCATGCGCTCTCTTATAATATACGCTTTTAGGCCGGCGCGATTGCTCTTGTGGGTTATCTGTAGCCCAAACATTCTTCCCCCTTTGATGATTGCAGCATCCAACATCAAATTCCCGTTCACTAGCTTCCAGAGACTCGGGCTTGGTACCTTAACTTAAACTGAAAATATAAGAGTACAACTTGACATTTACGTAAAGGTTATGTGTCTTTATCAAGGTATATTATCTCTTATGGGTAATCGACAGAGCTTTGTTACTGGGCGTTTGACAACAGCACTGCTTGTTTTCAGAGTCACAACTCTAACTAAACCA
Source organism: Drosophila montana (assembly GCF_035044405.1). Taxonomy (NCBI): domain Eukaryota; kingdom Metazoa; phylum Arthropoda; class Insecta; order Diptera; family Drosophilidae; genus Drosophila; species Drosophila montana. The sequence goes on along the minus strand of NW_026996628.1, from coordinate 11,124 downwards.
TCTGCGCCAGCATGAGTGCTTGTAATTCGACCCACCGATCTGAAGGAAATCGTTCATCCCAATTAACACCATGCATCCAACATCTAGGTTTCTCTTCATCTGCAACCATTTTGGTCTTCTCTGCAACCGTGTCCAATATTCAGAACTCCACCTTTTCCAAAATTGTTGAGTAGTATTGTTGCTCCAACTATGTATTAAACTCAATTGAGGTATTTCAGGTGTAGGAGGCGACAAGAGTGCATCACCAGTGAGAAGGTGACCGGGGATTAACACCATCAAATCCTCATGATCATTCGAAATATGACATAGAGGCCTTGAATTAAGACAATACTCAATTTGTGCTAACACTGTCGCAATTTCCTCAAAGGTTAACACTCGCTCTCCAATGGTTCTCTTGAGATGATGCTTCATGGACTTAACTCCGGCTTCCCATAATCCCACCGATGGAGCTGATGGAGGTGTTCCGCGATCAATCTTGAAATGATCTGACGTGAAATCTCCAACTGGCTCTAAGTGTATGGCCTTGGTCACCAAAAATATAAACACGACAACGTCTCTCTTTTATGCTACACGTCCTCTTCCCTTTAATGGCGAAATATTAATAGGTCCAGCATAGTCAACTTCGATAGATGAGAAAGCTCTTGAGGGCCGCACACGCACAGCCGGCAAATTTCTCATTTGTTGACTTGAAAACTGAGGCTTCATTTTGAAACATGCGATACATTTATGTATACCAAAACGAACTGCGTTACGCATATTGATGATCCAAAATTTCTTGATTATATAATTGAGCGTGAGCGATGTGCCTCCATGCAAGGTTCAAGCATGACTAAAATTTACGACAAGACTCGTGAAATAATGTTTATATGGTAATATACAAGGATGTTTCTAAGACGTAAGACGCGCTCCTCCAAATCAAAATATGGGTTGAGAGGTCATAAACTGCTATTTCTTAAGACCGGCATGCTATAATAGAGTGTTATCCATTCCTTTTCAGAACAGTCTTCTTGCACCAATGCTATTACTTCTCTGAGGCTTTCCTCTAATTCATCTTTTGATACGTCAGTTCTCTTACGCTCAGACTCTATTATGCGACAGTTTCGAATAAAATGTTTAACATATGCCATAACTGGAAGAAGTCGTGTATACGATGAATATTGACCTACGAACATCAAGCTGGGCATCTCTTCCAATGATAACTTGTGACAAGTCAAGCTTCTTGTCGGATTACTCACATCTGACAGAGACTGCTGATCAATGTTATTGCAAGGCCAGCTCTGGGTATGGTTAATTGTGGCTTAACAGGCGAGACCTTAAATTTTCACAGCAGCAACTCCGTATAAAATCCGTAATCCCCGGTTGGAACAACCGTTCCATAGGCTTGCGCTGATGCATCACAAAAGTTCTGCTGCTGCGTTATATAATCCCCAGGTTATATATAGTGGTATGCGTATGTCCATTCTCCTCTAACGGCTGCTGGCACTATGTCATCCCAGCTAATATTATCCTTCCATAGATATCAGTATCGCTTCGTAGGTAAGCCTGCTGATAGCTCAAAATTAAAATGCAATCGAAATTCATCCTTCACGGGGCTCCAATGTATACTCGGCGTACGAATTGTGTCCTCGCCAACAAAGTGCAACAATCCCTTCGTTTCTCGAAATTCGATTAGTATCGTTTCTTACAATTTTGGGCAATTACTTGCTCATTTTCTCAACTCAAATGTGCCACTGCATAACATACCAATGACTTGAGTCTGGATAGCTTCTGCCTCTGCAACACTATCCGCTCCAGAAAATATGTTATCAACATACATCTGATGTTTCACCACATCCACTGTCAATGGAAATGTCTCCTTTTCGCCCTAATCTAATTGTTGCATGACTCGCAGAGCTAAATAGGGTGCTGAACTTTTTGCGAACATAACTGTTATGCATGCATACTCCTCGATGTGATCGTTCTTATCGGGTTTCGCTGATACTGGGCATCGTCCCTTGGAATATTTTCTCTACATCTGCCATAAACTCGAATCTGAAACCACGCCAATTGAGAAAATATCCAGGTAGCTGTAAGTGTAATTTTGGCCCAATTGCTAAAATGTCATTCAATGACTTGCCATTGCTTTTGTTGCTCGAGCCAGATCTTCGTAGTTGATGATGTTTCCTATATATGCGGTTGATATCAATTTTGAACTCCTCCTTCAGATGATGATTGCATGATGTTATAAGCGTTAGGCGTAACCCGTTCCATTTGGCCCAGCTCCAGATACTCATTAATGGTGTGACAATATGCTTCTTTCAACTTGGGGTCTGCACGTAGGCACCTGTCCAGATAATCTAACCTCTTCAGTGCGCTACGATATGACGAACCAATCACCATAGTTTGATCCAGATGGGACAAAAGGGGTAGACGTTCAAGATATTTTCCCGACGATAAGCAACGATGAGTATTGACAGAGAAGTCCTCGCACCACCTCTCCTCCGGTAGGGACCTGGAGACTGATTGTCGAATTGCTCTAGTTCCCAAAACTTGCGTAAAACATTGTCGAGCCCCTCATTTGCATCATGAGGGTGTACCTTCACTGTGTGCGATGACACCAACGACGCACGTTCGTTTATGTTTCCAGACACGATATAACCCAAATGCGTATTTTTTTTTGGCTAGAGGTGACCCTGTTGGTCTTCGGTATGCTTCACCTAACATCAGCTCATCATAAATATCGCTATCCGAGCAAAATGTCGGAACTTTGTGGAATAAAATAATTAGGATCGGCTAAACGGAAATCCTTTAAATGTGGCTACTTCGTGGATCATATAGGGATCCTAATTTTAACTCAATTCCTTTAGACGCTTCGGTGATTCTTTCATTCTCTAAACCGTTGATTTTTATATATAGCCTTTTCCTTGTCAGTCGTAGTTATTGGGCTGCAGTCTCTGAAATGAACGATGTTTGGTAAAGCTGATCCAAGAAATCTCGAAACTTCAAGGGGTAGCCATCTTTGGCATAAGCACCATTGTTGTTGGTCACAAGACCTTCTGTCTTGTAAAATGTAGGACTTCACCCTTTCCGTTGATTAAATTTGTTTCCGTCTTCCTTGGGGCGCCATTTCTTGGCGCATCCATTTGACCACACGTTCTATCCTGGTGGATTAGAGTATGGTGCCGCTCGGCGCACCTTGCACAATTTCGAGAGCTGCCACATGCAGCTGCTTGACATTTAAAAAATAACCGATGTTTCAATACAATTGCCTTACGATCCGACGCCCACATTTTCTTGAATACATTACAAGTTCCAATGAGGTGCACCTCCCTGCCGCAGAAGATGCATATGTCCTCTTGTCGAGTAATAAATGAAGCTTTTGCGTGTCTTTGGCATGCACGTAAGCCATATACGTCTTGCATTTTATTGACTGCGGCTATCTATTGCCGTAATCATCGTTCGATATTGGGACTCGAGGTAAACACAAAGCTCTTCAAATGTCGGTAGATCTGGTGACGACGCTAATGAACGCTCCCAATATACTCTTTATTGCTTAGGTAGCCTTTTATCATATAATATACCAAAACTTGAGATTGCTGCTTTATATCAACTCCAGCTTTCTCCAACGTATTCACACATGAGCGGCAGGTCTGCACAAACCATCTTAGACACTCGCGTCTCCATGTTGAACTGCTAATAAATGATCAAAAATCTTGTTATGACGATTATGGTGGAAGGCTTGACTTCGCCCACTTTGCTAATTACTGGCTTTGTGGCTCAGCAATGTGATTGTAATATCTAACAAATGGTATTTTCGGCAGCGTGCCGGAGTAATGCAAGTTTATTCTTAAACGGCAAACACCAAACTGAACTGTAGTATAAAATTGAATTGAAATTAAACCTAAAGGCTGGACCCATAAGCTACAAAGCTAGAGCTGGTAAGTCGACTCAGCATAAGCGATAACGCAGACCCTTGCAGCATAGTCAAGTATCAGGTTACCGCTGCTGACCATTGCGAAATATGTTTGAAGCAAATGGGTAAAGACAAGTGCTGTGCAAGTTTCTTATGCAAAGTTATTCATTCTTACTTCTCACGAAGCTTGTCTTCTCTTTAATATTTGCCATATGGTGGCAAGGCCACTTAGGATGACGCTGAGAGCAACGCCGACAACAATCCACGTATTAAATGAGTCGGCGGACGCCAACACGTTTTTGACGTCTTGGATGACACGAAGGTTGTCATTGTTCATCCCATGGAGTTGAGGTATACTCAAAACTGGGTCGTGACTAATGAAGTAGCGCTGACCCCGCTATGCCTGGCGACTTATTTAATATCTCACGCTGGTTTGAAATTTGGTTTATTAACATTCTATTTCTCTCTAATTATGATTCATATAAATACGGTGTGTCAACTAGGTCATTCTTTTTTGCTTTAATTATTTCATTTATCGTATCTGTGAGTTTATTAATATGCTTCTGTGTTTCTGAATTAATCACTATTTGCCTATTGTTTGCATCAATTAACTTTGATTCGGACCACCTTACTTTTTCAAAATCGGCCGCATCTGGTATGCCAGCTATTACCTTGAGTGCTGAGCCTAGGAAGTCTAGGCTTCTTGCCATTCTGTGCATTTCGAGTGCCTTAAATAGTCCCTTTGTTCCCATACCAATACTCTCCCGTCTATCACCGGAATGTAGTTGGAGTGGGAGTAGTTGACAATCCGACAGTGTTATACCCCTAACAATATAAGGACTGCTAGTTTAATCCTGCAAAAGATAGGAAAAGAGGGAATAAAGATTGTTGTGCGCTTAAATATCAATCTTAGCCTGGGAGATTTTCTCGCGTGTAAGTAAATTCTACTTAAGGTTGTCATTACAGACCACCCTCCCTTTAATAAGAACAGACGTTCCCTGGTCTGCTTGAATCATTTCCTCTCTGCAAAGTGGTATTAACTTGTTTCCTAACCTTTTGTTGTTTTTCGCGAACACTTTTTCGCCTACTTTAAAAACCCTATTTTGCCTGCTCAGGTTAGATCTTTTAATACTAGACGCTGCGTGAATTACATCGATCGTGGGTTGGTCTGTGACCGAGTGTATGGATCGATTGTAGGCTATTGTTCAAGTTTAAAAGAGCTAGCTATGTATTTCTCCAGCAAATGATGGCATTGGTGTCACCCCAAGCATCTGTTTCTTTGGGTGCCTGTCGTGTTTTGCTTTAGTGCATGTCTTGCAATTTATTACCACCTCATTAGCTAGCTTTGCCATTTTCGGAAAATAATAATTACGAAGGATTTGTTTCATATTTTCCTGAGCGGCCCTATGTGCGTGTTTGTGCTCAGTGGTGATATTTGCGATTTGTTGACCTTTGTCTGTAATATCTACAACAACATTCTTGCAATGCCAGAACTTAGTTGGCGGAAAACTTAACACCAAATCATGTTGTATACTGGCTAACGTTGCCAGATCACAGTAATTCGCGTTTACTGAGTTAGTATTATTGAGTGGTTTGATTACTTCAAATAGAATGTTTTTATCTGTGAAATGTATTAGGTGGCACATTTTTCTGCCAAAAAGTATTATGTCTCTTTTTAACGGGAATTTGGCTTCTTCGAGAACGAACTGGTTCTTGAAATAATTTAAAGGCCTTTCTGTCGAATCAATCGTGTAGGTTAATGATATTTCGCTGTGAATCGTCGCAGCGTCTGACTGCACTTCATTTTCCAAATTGTTGACATTCTGCCGAGACAGGGCATCTGCCACGAAATTTTCTTTGCTGGCTTTGTAGAACACTTTTGCCTTGTCTTTATCAATGTCTGATTTCCATCTTTTGATTTTCGCATTTGTGTTCCTGTCGGAAACAGCGAAAATAAGGGGTTGGTGGTCTGTAAAAATGTTGATTTCTTTTGACCCATATAGGTAATTTTTCAATTTACCCAAAGCCCAGACAATGGCTAACAACTCCCTTTCACTTGTGACATAGTGTGTCTCGCTTTGTTTTAGCGATCGCGAAATCATGGTAAATGGTTTTCCTCCTTGAGACAGAACTGCACCGATGCCGTCCATGGAAGCGTCAGTGGTTAAGTCGAAAGGCCGGGTACATGAGAATAACATCCTCGGTTGCCAGTATGTTCCTCAGACTTTCGAAGGCTTTTCGTTGAATTTCATTAAACTCAATTTTTACCTTCTTGGACATATGCATACTCACCGAGCCATTTTCTCCTGTGAGGATGTTGGTAAAAGGCCTCGCCATTGCGGCGAAATCCTTAATGAATCTTCTGTAATAACAGACGACATATTCCTGTATGGTCCTAACTTTTCCATTTTTCAATCCAAAAGGTAAACGGCAAAATTCGTATTTACCACCGATTTCCGAGAACGACGTTTTTACTAGGTCCTGTTCCGTTAGGTAAATTTTTTGGTACCCCGACTTTAAATCTAGGGGTGTGAAAAATTTTGCCTTTCCTAGATTCGCAAGAATCATCGATTGGCTATAGTTCGCTCATTTAGCTTCCTAAAGTCGATGATCAACCGTTTATTTTTATTGCCATTGTTATCAAAATCTTTTTTGTCAACAACCCAAGCAGGGCTGTAATATGGGGATTTCGATGTTCTAATGATACCATCTTTAAGTAGTTGCTTGATTGTGTTATTTACGAAATCAGAGACTCCATTTGGGTACGGATATAGTTTGGTATAGATTGGTTCATTATCTATAGTGCGAATAGTGGCAGTGACCGAAGTGTTAAAGGGTATTGCATAGTTAGAGGTCGAAAACGCCTTCGACCTTTTCAATATCGTGCCTCTGAATTCCTTTTTTACGGGCATGGGCACTACTATATCGGTAACATCTGTGAAGTTTACACTGTCACAATAATGGAAGTTCAATTGCTCTGATTTGTTTTGGTACTTAATAGTGCTAATTAGTAAGTCCAATGCCGTTCCTGCTTGTGTTTACAAGTCAAAGCCTATTATGGCATCAAAGGAACTAAGTGTGTCAAGCACAAAAAATGGTTAAATTTGACCAACAATTTTCATAAGGCATTTGTTTGTTATCCTGCTGTTATCCATGTACCGAGCTCACAGTGAAGGGGTTTTCGACATAAATTACTTTTTTAGCTCCTTTACGGGCCTAACTTAATTCTTTACCGCCCCTGTATCAATTAATATCTTTAAAATTCTCCTACCCAAATGTCGTTCCCTTAAAAAAGGCAGTGAATCATTGTCACACAGCGAGTCAGCGTCTTCCTCAATTTCAATCACAGCAGCCTCTTTTGAACCTGCTCATTGCTATTATGAGGTTTGGAGAAGTTAGTGCTCAGTCTAAATTTGGAAGAAGCCATTGGGGCTTGTCCCTATTCATCTCTTTTACTTTTCTCCTGGTAACCATTGCTGTTTTGTTGTTTCCTGGTAAAGTGAGGGTTTTTTTACACTGCCCCATTCCTCCCAATTATGATTTCCCTGTTTTGCATGGGGGCGGTTTCTATGGTCCTCTTTTACCTTCTCTCTCTCTGCCATGGCTTTGGCGTATGAGCCCGAAAAAATGCAACGCTCGATGCTGAGTTCTGCTTCTCAAGCTAATGCTAAAGCAGATACTAGATCCCTCGGCTGAGCCGGAAAAACAACGGCTTTGAGTGATTTCTTGAGACCTGAAATGAAGCGCGTCAGCCCTGACCTCATCATTGAGAAGCGTTGCCTGCACTACTTCACATGTCATAATGATCTTGTTTGTAACCAGAGTTAGCTTTCTCTCAACTTCGCCGTAATATTCCATTAGGGTCAAGTCACCTTGTCTAACCATTTCGAGGCCTTGCAATCTAGTCTGGCTATGATTGCCTCAAAGTTCAGGACAGTGTTGTGTGATACTAATACCGCTCTGGCTGCTCCTCTAATTTTGTTCCTAATGATTGTTACGTGCGTGCGTGCAGCTACCGTCAAAAGGTTTGAATAATTCGAGGCTGACTGCCTCCATGCTACGTACTCATCTGACCCACCACTAAATTCTGGGATTGATTTCATTATGTACAGTGGAATATTACAATCGATCTGTGAGTTCACAGAAATTCTTTTATAGGGTTAACATCGAATACTATTAATACTTGTACCTGGTTTGCGTCCGTGGTGAAGCTCGGTTGGTTCTGTATCTGGCTAAAGTTTGTTTGGTTGTGTACCTGGCTAATATGAGACCCTAGCTTCTGTGTCAATATCACTATCGCACTCGGTTTTTATATTTTTTAATGCGTCTAACCAAATCATATGCTTATGTGCATAAAAAAATTCTTAACAGCGGCTTTGGATTTGTCTTAACCTCTATTGAACTTCCTTTATGTGTTTTATAAGAAATACCTAATTAAGTTGAACCGCATAAATACGATACACAGCATACATTTAATAAAGATAATATAATTAATTGTGGGACTTTATCTTTATTACATTTACTTTTTTTTCAAAATAAAATAACTGGACACATTCACAATAACACTTGCTGTTGTCAGCAGTTTGTTTTCAATTTTGGTGTGGGTGCTTTGGAGAGAAAATTTTACACGAGCTTACATAGCGTGGAAGGTAGAGTAAATCTAGCTCTAACTAAGGTGATCCTTCCTCGTTGGGCGCCAGTAAAGTGAAATGTGCTGGTCCAGCAGTGGCAGTGGCTCCGTCTCTCGGTCCAGCGATGTTACGTAACTTTTGTTGATACCCGTACGTCTACTTACGACGACTATGGTGGAAGGCTTGACTTCGCCCTCTTTGCTAATTACTGGCCTTGTGGCTCAGCAATTTGATTGTAATATATAACAAATGGTATTCTCGGCAGGGTGCCGGAGTTATGAAAGTTTATTCTTAAACGTCAAATACAAAACTGAACTGTAGTATAAAATTGAATTGAAATTAAATCTAAGCTACAAAGCTACAGTCGGCAAGCCGACTCAGCATAAGCGATAACGCAGACACTTGCAGCATGGTCAAGTATCGGGTTACCGCTGCTGACTATTGTGGTCGAGTCGTTGAACTCATGCGTCAGCGGAATATGTTTGGAGCAAATGGGTAAAGATGAGTGCTGTGCAAGTTTCTTATGCAAAGTTATTCGTGTGCAATGCTTATGTGTTAACTTATACACTGTTCATTCATAGTCTAATGCAAAATCGTCTCATTCAATACGGTAGATGCCGGATTTCTTTGCTCCTTGTGCTCATGCAACTCATTACGTAATTCTGCTGCTCCCACGATGCAGATCTCCTCAAAAACATCTCCTCAAACACAGCCTTGTATTTTTCAGTGATTTCTCCAACGAGGCCAACAGTGCAGTTTGCTCAAAAGTTAAATACATGAGGTTTTCGGCCATTCTGATCACCTAACCTAACACGTTTGTGTCAAATTGCTCTCACCCTTTCAAATAAATTGCGATGTCTACAGCAATCACAATCCAATGTCCAATCCCAAACTCCTCAGTCCGATCGCCAAGAATCATTCCTCACAGGAGGCACCAAAAATATGTTGGATATCGGCTGCGCCATTGCGGAGCTCCAAACTGCAAGTAGATATGATGCGGCCTGCGGCGTGGTTACCAACCGAGGAGGCTTTGAGGGTTTTGCACGATTGTTGGGAGTTATGAGATTAAAAGGAATCCTAGGCGGTTGCTCACAAGCGGGGTTGTTCATTTAAAAAGACTTCAACTTTTATTGAACTTAACTTTTATGTTATAATTATTAATATGACCTGCACAGAGCATTAATCCGGTGACTTGGACTGACACTCACAGATTTCACCATGTGTCGCAAATTCCGCTGTTACTAAGCTAGCAAATTCAAAGCTCAATAGAATTACAAAATAAAAGAAAGTAAGATAACTTAAAGTAACAGGACTTAAAGCTCGACCGCTTGACAGAGCCAATAAATACCACTCAACTCAACCGTGATAGCGTGTGATCCATTGAGTGATATGACATCAGTCAATTCGGCTGATCTAAGCACAGATGCATGTTCCTTACTCGCTCTTTTCCTGCGCTCTCTTATAATGGGGTTAATATGATTTTGCATATGTAGGGAGCATAGAGAAACTTATAAATTCCGAGCTTGGGGTAGATATCTTGATAAAGAAAAATGTTGTTCATACAAAAACCCACTTTTACTCCGCTCGTTTCTATGGAAGGTATATGCTAATAAGATTTTTCGTATTTGAAGAGAGCGCAGGAAAAGAGCGAGTGACGGAACATGCATCAGTCCTTAGATCAGCCGCACTGACTGAATTGTCATTATCACTCAATGGATCACAGCCGCTATCACGGTTGAGTTGAGTGGAATTTAGTGGCTCCCTCCAGCGCTCGAGCTTTAAGTCCTGTTACTTTAAGTTGTCTTACTTTCTTGTATGCTGTAATTCTATCGAGCTTTTGAATTTGCTAGCTTAGTAACAGCGGAATTTGCCACACATGTGTGAAGTCTGTGAGTGTCAGTCCAGGTCACCGGATTAATGCTCTGTGCAGGTCATATTAATAATTATAACATAAAGGTTAAGTTCAACTAAAAGTTGAAGTCTTTTTAAAAATGAACAACCCCGCTCGTGAGCTCATGTGAGCCGCCTTATGTGATTCCATTTCTAATCTCATACACTCCCAGCAATCGTGCAAAACCCTCAAAGCAGCCTCAGCTGGTAACCACGCTGCAGGCCGCATAATATCTACGGGCAGTCTGGGGCTACGCTCATGGTGCAGACGATATCAATCATATCTTAGGTGCCTCCTGTGATGATTGATTTTTGGCGATTGGACTCAGGAATTTGGGATTTGCCGTTGGATTGTGATTGCTGGAGACAGTCGCAGACTTAATTGGAAGGGTGAGAGCAATTTGACACATAACGTGTTTAGGTTAGGTGATCAGAATGGCCGAAAACCACATGTATATAACTTTTGAGCAAACTGCACTGTTGGCCCCGTTGGAGAAATTCACTGAAAATATACAAGGCTGTGTTTGAGGAGATGTTTTTGAGGAGATCTGCATCGTGGGAGCAGCAGAATTACGTAATGAGTTGCATGAGCACAAGGAGCAAAGAAATCCGGCATCTACCGTATTGAATGAGACGATTTTGCATTAGACTATGAATGAACAGTGTATAAGTTAACACATAAGCATTGCACACGAATAACTTTGCATAAGA